>NC_086333.1:70593138-70893532 GCF_032445375.1 Bacillus rossius redtenbacheri | reverse complement strand
GCACAAAGGGAATCTCCAAATGCATCAAGATTCAATTTTTTTTACTAATTTTGGAGGAGTCCGGAACAATGGAACATAGTTATGCAAGTAAAAAAGTCGAACATTTTGCAGCTTTCAGTCAGATACATACTTAACATCAGAAACGTTCAACTTATATTTTGGCATGGCAAACTCAGATTCGCAAAGTTCTCCGCTTGAACCTCTTAGTTCCCGAGCCCTTCATGACACTGTGAAGTGTTGGCGTGAAAGATTTTTACCCGGGGATGCCTCCTGACTCGAGGTGGTTCGCCAGAGTGACGTCGTAGGACCAGACATCGAACTGCCATTTCCTCAGTCCCAGCACGCCACACAGCACCGACCCCGAGTGGATGCCGATCCGCATGTCGAGGTCAACCTGCCGTACGAGACCACCCAGGGAAAATTACAAACAAATCTTCCTGTAAATAACATTGTACTATTCTACTGATTCTTACAATTACTTTCTTGCGATGGTTTACATAGTATATTTGTCCTTCAGTTAGAAAATGTATTACTTTACTCAGATACAAGTAGACTTAAATATAGATTTATTATCTTTTGAAAGGGATGATTCTCTTTTCGGAGGGATAATCGACCCTACATCCCCTCCTTTGGATAATAAATTTAATGAATAAATAAATTTAAGTCCAGGTCGTAAAATCTTGGCAATGTGAATTCTGTTTCGAATCAGAAGCACATAGGCCTACAAGTAGACTTTCAGCAGAGTTACAGATAGCTAGTATTCATTCACTATGCTCTACCAACTGCAGAGGCCTGCTTCTCCCTGGCTTTATGTAACCCCTCACTGGTACCTATTTCTGCGTTTGAATAAACTCCACGCGTGAAATTGTTCTCTCGCTGCTTTCTCATGAAATGTCGTTACAAATTCATTAACTCCCCCCCCCCCCCCTTGGTGCGCCAATCAACTGAGCAATAGTTGATATTACTGCTAAGTGCAGAAGTAGGCATTAATGTAAAAAAGAGACTGGTTTTCAGAAGTGCTGAATTGTATGTAGAGATACTAGAGATATCCTAATACAATATATACATTTTAAAATTTAATAGGGTATTACATTTCAGATGCTAAAGGCGACGGGACCGCCAATATTATAGGTGGCTTCGAACCACTTGAGTACAGACTTTCTAAGTTCATACATTGGAGTTATGCGGGGACGTCGGGATCAAATCCGCAACTCTCGCCACACGAGAGCCACACATTAGCGATCACGACCACAGAGGACCCTCCTACTGAATTAATTGCTCGGTACGATGTTACGCATGTTAGTGAAATGCCTTTGATCGGGAACATTCGGGACCATTGTCATGTGGATTTGTAATTCTGCTGGATTGCCAAACGGCAGTATAGTTTCAATTAATATACAGTGCAATAGTTTATTTAATAAGTTTCAATTTGCTGCTAAGTATATATAATGAAAAAAAATTACAGATGAGCGTTGGTCTTCTTCAAAAAGTCATCATGGAAACGTACCCGTGAAAATGTGAGTTGTGAAACGTAACCACATAGTAAACAGGAACCACTGTGCTGAAAGAATCCGACAGTAACATTAAACTCTGAAGGAACTAAAAATCACAGGCAGCACAGCGATCTGGTGGTCAAGGTCAACAGTCTATATCCACCTAAAAAAAAAGTGTGCGGGTGGAGTCCACGCGCGACATAAAAGAAACTGTTTGCTTATTATATTATTAGGTATAGGAAACATAATTCTCTTTGGCTGAGGTTGCATTAAAAAAAATGCGAGCATGCTGCGTCATTTCTAACTCTCCCCTGATGTATACTCCTCCAACGGTTCCCACGCCACGTACCCAACTATTCCACAGGTGCGATCGGAATTTTCGTTAACGCTCGAAAATTGTAGCCCCCTCAGAAAAGAAGATTCACTTCAAAACTCTGAAGGCGAGCTGCTCGAATGGAGTACGGGTTGCGGAATGTTGCCGCACCATGGAGCTGGAGAGCACGGAGTCGCACGCACCTGGGTCTTGTGGCGGACGTACTGGATGGCCTTGATCATGTGCAGCCCCATCTCGACGCAGCAGTGCGCGTGGTCGGCGCGGGCCCGCGGCAGCCCCGACACGCAGTAGTAGCAGTCGCCCAGCAGCTTGATGCGCAGGCAGTGGTTCTCCTGCCGACAAGTCAGCGGGGACACCCCCTCAGCGGACCCTGGATCTCCCGGCCTTCCTGTACCTCTCCGGCACGCTCTCTCGGGGAAGACTGGTTCAGCCCAGCGGGGCTCCCAAGGAAAAACCCACCAACAAACACCCCTTCCCCCATGTCCAGTCAGTCCTCTGGAATGCGGCGTACCGCTACACCCCCACCCCTCCTACCAGCACGTGCGTGAGCGATGACATCACCGCGCTCGGAGTATGGCGCGTGCGTCATTTGGTGACGCCCGAGATTAGGAAAGGATATGGAGCATTAGCCGTCAGGCGTGAAGCCTTCAACCCCCCCCCCCCCCCCCAATTTTTGATGATTTTCACATGCCAATGTGGTGGACGTTTGTTCATATTTGTATCAGCTCTTCTAGCCTGCTTTTATTTACGACTGCAGTTAAGCCGTTCGAGAAGAAAATTTGATAAAAATATTACGCCTTAATATTAAAAGTCTAAAACGAATTTTCGTAATACAAATTTAAATATATGTGATATTTTTCTCCAATTTAACCTCCAATACAGGTACAGCTGATACATTTGTAAACAAACGGCCTGTCGGCCGTCATATTGGTGCATGTAGTACACTGAAATCCCTCTACCTCTTTTGGCTTCACCCTCCTCGGCTGGAACTGGACCTTGTGCTCCACCTGTGTATTTCCCTAATCTCTGGGTGACGCCAATGCATCCCAGTGGTGCATTTATATCTACATGTTGCAATAATTTGTTGTGTCTTTTATTCGGACACCCCTCTAGAAGAATTTCTGTGCGGGCCACACCCTCGTGTTGCCGAAGTAAATCTTGAATCTTCTGGTGACGTTTTCCACCGAGAATGTTCGGTCAGTTGAGTGTCTGGTCACCAGAGGGTGTTTAGTGTAACCGAGAGTGTTTGTTAATCCAATTATGCAATGAAATTCCCGATAAACATTCGGGAAGTCCTGGTTCAAAATTAATATCAACTTCCAAGGCTGATTTCCATCCTCATTGGATGCAAATTCTGTTTCTGGTTTCTGAATACTAATTTATACATACTCTTTAAAGGACTGTTCAGTATTTAACTGGAATCAAACTGTTGACCAGCATTTAAAATTTTAATTTACAAATATGTGTAATGAAACACGATTGCACAAGGGAATTAAATGAATGACGGCAGAGTATAGTAAATATATAATGTGGAACTAGGTACTGAAGATGCTCTTTAGAAAGTTACAGAAGAGATGCTTGCTTCAAATTATAATTTGGCGATAGGATAGACTGTAAACCCTTACAAAATAAATAAAAAATATTATCGTTTGATAATGGGGTTATTGAAACGCCTTGAAGGTCTAGAAAATTACAACAATGGTATGACCAAATCATGTGCATCTCAGACTAAAGGAGTAAAATGTGGGATCACAGCCTATATATATATATCAATAATAGCAACGATATTATATATATATAAATATATAAAATATCAACGATATTTCGCTGGCTACAATTTTGTGGATTATGACCTGTATCAATAAAATAGGCTTGGTTAAAATTCGTAGTTCAGGTTTAAATAATCGTATCATAAGAAACTTACGTGACATGCGTGGTAACCGTCCGATACGAGATCTACATGACTGTATTGTAGGCCTTTGCAGTTTATAACCAGTCAATTTAGCGAATTAATTTTCTTGAATTTAATAAAGCTGCACTCTGTGTGAGATAATGGTGCTTCTCCCAGGGTGTAAATGGTGTGTGTTTATACCTTCTGGTAACATGTAGTGACTTACCGCCGCCAGTTTGTCGAAGCGGGCAAACAAGTCGTTGAGAACTCTGACCAGCTCTTGGGCACTGCACTGACTAGCCAAGGCTGAAAAAAAAATTCCCAACAGTTGGACTAATTGCAGGGTATGCTGAACCAAAGTGGTTCAAAATGAGCAGCGTAAAAAAAAAAAAAAATGTATTTTTTTTTTCGAGTAGGCGTCAATCTCTTAATGAGTTGGTGGCTTGGGTTCCAAACATTACTGCTGAATATCAACTGAATTCATTGTAATAAAGGTATATTTTTCTGGATAAAAATTAACGTTAAAATAACCAAGAAACCAAATTGCAGCTAAATGGATTTGCTTTTCTACGAATGCCATTACAATTCAATTTGGCTCGTGACCTATGCTGATGCGGAGAAAAATTTAACAATAAATGAAACTTCATTTTTTTTTTTACCAAACATGTAATGGCACGGTAGTCTTTTGATTTACTTAACACTGAAAAAAAAATTGATTAATAAATGAAAAGAATTAAACGAATTAAAAAAATTTTGTACAGTAATATTATAGTTCACTTTCAAATAAGCTGAGGTAAGTGGCTTACCAGAAAACCACAAGAATTTTTCTTTTTTTTGAAATGATTAATATCTTTACGCCAACGACCAGAGACTATCCTCGTTATCAAAAATAAATTTATTTATTATTCGCGATATATTCTTCAACTATAAAATTAATTGTTATTTATGCTTCCCAGCATAATTTTAGAAAATGTATATTTATTACTATTCAAGCCGAGATAATCGTCGGAAACACAAAATTTTAAGCGCCGCATTCACGACACAGGGAAAAAAAAAAAAACAAACTGGATGGCAGCTACAGTAGATTCAGATTCAGATTCAGAATATTTATTCACATACAGGAAATACCTAGGATTCATACATGTTAAAATGCACGTTCCAGCCATACAACGCTCTTTCGCGAACACATCTTTCTATACTATACAACCATAATTAACATGATTAACTTGAAGTAAAGGAAATTTTGACTGGGAAAAAAACATTTTAAAAAAAACCCTTAGCATAAACTTTCCAAATATACACCAGAAACGTTGTCTTATTTGGTAATCAATTTTTTTCCACTGGTTTTTTACACATAAGGACACGTTATTTCTATTAATTATTTGCATGCAGATTTAAACTTAGTTTTATACTACGCGCCAAGTAAGTACAACTTCTAACGCGCGTACACAAGTACACGCACCCATTTATTTTAAATAAAATTAGACAAAAAAAAAAAACAAGGAAAGTAGAGATGAAAAGGCCGTTGTGGTTGCCTGGGTTACCCAGCCCCGGGTCCGCCCCTGCCCAACAGAGATCAGAGAAAGTTACAGATGGAGCATAAGCTCTGAGCATTGTGGCCAGTTTGTTCACGTAAGAAGATGGCGGCCATTTGTTTACATAGTACATAGAAATGTAGTTTACTACATACTCTTGTACACAATCATTTATTCTCGAGTCAACAGTCTTTATTTGTTTAATATTCATGCACTTTGCCACCACCATACATACATCACTCATGAGAAAATGCGATTTTCTTCATTGCGCAATATGGCGGCGACCTGCTTCCCCCTTACGTCACTTGGCTTCAGCAGAGATACCTACAAACTGTGTTTATGCTCCATCTTTAACTTTCTCTAATCTCTGCTGCCCGAGCCTTCCTCGGGACTCGAACCCGGAACCCTAAGTGGCCGATAGGGCTCACCGGTGAAGCCCTTGATGTCGGCGAACAGGATGCTGACGTCCTCGTAGCGGTGGATGTAGATCTTGTGGAACTGGTTGGGCATGAAGGCGCCCTTCTCCTCCTCGCGCGCGATGTCCCTGATCATCTCCTTCGCCACGAAGTCCGGCAACACTGCGCACACACGAGCGCCAACCTTTACCGCCGCCAGCAACCTTCCCTCTCGTCGCGTCGGGTCGAACATGGAGTCCGAGGCTAAACACGCCGGCATGATTAACTTGCTTTAATCCCCGCTTCCTCAAAAGTGAAAGCCCCAAAATTTCGAAATACAAGAATATATATAGTTGGATGTTGGTATGTATGACTTCGATAAACTCTTACACAGTTTGACCGATCGCCATGAAAGTTGGCACATCAAAGTGTTTTATCATGGAGAAGGTTTTTATGCTATCCATTTTCTTTTTGTAACTCGCCGCTACATGGCGCTGCAGCGCATCAACTTCCAAACCTTTCAACCGATCGCCATGGGTAAACAGAAAATCATGGGTCACAGATACAGAAACAGAAATTGTGTGTCATTTCTTAATGTCCACCACACTGGACATATCGCTATCCATTTTGCTGTAACTCATGGACAATATATCACCCGGTGTTCAGCCCGGGCAAAGCCGGGTACTGCAGCTAGTTATCCATATAATTAAAAAAATGCTATTACGATTACGAAATTTACAAATATAACATTTTTATTTTCAAACCCTATTTATTTTAAAAGAGAAAATAGTTTTAAGGCAATAAAGTATTTTATTTATTCAAAAATATATAACATTTACAATGATATAAAAAAATATAGCCTACATGTCAATATACTACCAGAGAAAAGAAAACTCAACTTAAATATTAGAGAGAATTCATCATCAGTTAAAGAATCTATATAATTTTAATTTTTATATATTGAAAATTACCGTTAGCCTAATAAAATCCAATGACATGCTTGCCGTAAGCTTACGTTGTTTGTGTGTGACAGCCTATATTATTGAGGTACGAACGAGTAGCAAGGTATCCGCACTCGATCCCGCACTTCCAATTATTTGAAGGCCTGCGTCGCGCGTCCAGGGTGCAAATGTTTGCAAGACGTCAACCGACCGGGTGCGGAAGGCTACAAAGGGAGCCGAGGGCTGTTGTTGGCATATCGTTAGCAGCAGAACTCCTGGGGTTTGTCCGACTCTTGCGGCTGCGGCGTGGACGCGCCAAATTATATTTCAGAAGGTAGCGAAAACAGTCGAAGTTCCGAGAAAGTGGTGTTTATCGCAAAACCAATTTTATTTTTGCTGCCATAGCGTCTTTCAAAACAATGGCAACTTATTCATTGCAAAGCGTCGCGAGAAAAAAAATTGGTTGTCTGTAAAGTCGGTTTACGGACGATAGTTTAACGTGACACCGTCATAACAAAACATTGATGAAATAATTGAATATTTTTATGAATAAAATTGAATCATTTTTATTGAATTATCACTATTGTATGGATACAAAGAAGGAGTGAAATGAAATCTACAATTTATTTGATCAATTTAATTTTATTTGCACTCATTAATTCAAATATTTTTATTACTTTAACGAACAGGTTATTTTAACTATAACTTTTATACATGTTTGCTATTTAACTTCTTCCAATCTGTGTTATTCTGTTAAGGATAGGACGATGATAGGAAAAGTAGGAAACGAATGGGAGTGTTTCAAGTTTAATGTGGCTCGAAAAAGTCAAATCGATGGTTGTTCCAATCGAGTGGAAGAGAGATAGATGCGGCGCAAGCGTACAATGAGCGTAACGGGACACATCGTAACGGGACAATGTGCGCAACAGGACACTTTTTCGTGCGTGCAGCCGGCGTTTATCGTTTTATTAGACGTTTTCACGTCAAAAAAAACCAACGCTTATTATACTGAGGTAAGGTATGCCCACTCCAGCTGTTTCTTCCTCGTGATTGGCGGCCGTCTGCAATGGAGAAGCCATTGCCTTACTTGGACGGGCCGTTCATGATGCTTTTACTGCTTCCACACAAAAATTGCTGTGATTTCGTGTGATCACACAGTAGACACGTAGCGGGGGGAAAAAAGCGCGACTAGATCAAGAAAACACGGATTAAAACGTTTTAACACTGTCACGGAATATTTTGCGCAAAAAAAAAAATTCATGGGTCCTATGTACGAGCATAGTTTATGGGTGGGGGTGGGGGGGGGGGGGGGGTGTATTTGTGACGCTGAGGCGGGGTGGTAAGTGCGACGCTCGCTGGTGCTTCTAGTGCGGTGTCGCCTCTAAGCGCAAGGCTGTGAACTGGCGCGCAGTCTTCTCGTCGGGCTCAGGGCAACTATGATGTTCGAGTGGTAACCATGACATTACATGGCGGAGAAAAGAAGACATTGGTGAACTACAAGTCTCTCGAGTGCTTTCGAGTTATCTTCATCGGAAGTTTCATAGCTATTATTATTACGATAACACCAGTTTTCACACACTATATATATGTATATATACATATATATTAAACAAGAAATATACGGAAACAGTACTACCATGCCAACCTGAACATATTCTTATGTACTCTTCGTATACCGACACCACTCGGATGTCTTGAGCATTTTTTTCCCTTCTTCTGAAGCTCTATGTGCATTGTATTGTGTCCAGGTAGGGAGGGCTCTTATGACTCGGTCATATAAACCATGTTTCTATTTAAGTATAATGTTATTTTTTTTTATTTTGGTTTTATTTAAGGGCTCTTTCTAAAATTTTAACTCGGTAACTCCTTCACACTCGTTGTTCTGCCACGAATATTTTCAACAGATATTCAGTTCAAGTAACATCAGGGGTGTAAGAAGTCACGCAAGTCTTCGTAAATATCAACACTTGTGCGTCTTTTTTACAACCACGATACTGCACTAAGTGAATAAACGTAGAAATATTTTTGGCAGGACAAAACATTCCAAAGAGATATCGGGTTAAAATTTTTGAAAGAACCTTTAAATAAGTGAAATAAGGTGGAGGGGGGGGGGGGGGGAGAGTATTTAAAAAAAAAAAATTGAACATTTCATGTGAGACCAAGATTAAAAGGCAAAAATCAAGAAAATATTTCTGAGTCCTTGAAAATTATACGAAAGAAAAAAAGTTATTTGCAGTATTTGCAAGCCGGGGGTCCCAATGGGAAACGTTTCACGCACCCATTGACGGATCCAGAGGGGAGGCCATGGCGGTATGCCCCCCCCCCCCCCCCCCCCCCCGAACCCTGAATATTATCTGATTTTCCTAATCATAGTTTTTTCCAAAATTACTAAACTTTTATTTTACTGCAGTGCTATAAATAATATGTCGTTTTTGAACCAGAAATCAAATTCACACGACTAAATAAGAACTAAAAAAATCTATTATTCAGCTTCCAACCCACTGTTAAATAGAGCAGAAAGCTAATTAATACTGTTATACCCCTAGTGTCTTAAAGAATAATTAAGTAATTAGATAAAAGATTTGGAAACTCTGAATACTGGGGCCCCTCAATTGATAGCTATAAAAGTCAACAACAGAGGCGACACTAGGAGCAAACAAAGAAAATTTAGAGACTCCCTACGAACACTTGGGAGAAAAAGGATCGTTATTATATATTAAATAAATAAAAACAACTGTTACGTCTATAGACTTCCTTATTTTATTAATCATTGTTCTTTATTTTTTTATAGATTAAATTTTCCTTAATAACATCTGTTTTTCATTGATAAGTGATCTTATTTAAATTCCTCACAATTACAATTATTATATTATATTCTTTGAACTTATCTCCTATCGGGCCGGCCCTGAATGTTTAACAAAAATAACAATACTTAAGCACATTAATGAAATCAACATTGGTAACTTTAATGGTTGTACATATAGTCCTTGCAAAACATAAAATAAATTTCTCCTCCTCGAACTGCTTTTACTGTCCGCTGTCTTAACTGGGTTACACTATTTTTTTTTTGTTGAGTTCGTGAATAGAATAATAGAATAATGCGGGTATCACCCGGGGCTGTAGGTAGACGGTGAGCGAGGTAGTTGGCCTAAAGGTGGTGGGGTCTGCTCAAGAACCGACTCCAGAGGTTCTGGCAGAGGATTTTGGCTGCCCCAAACTTGGAACCCTGTCTGAAACAGAAGTCCAAATTCCAAAGAATTAGACCTGTTTCCAGACAGTATGCTTAAATGGCGCAAAAGGCCAATATAAGGAAAATTAAAGGGGGGGATGACGTCAAGACTTACCAAAACAGGGTGTTGGTCCTGGCGCTCAGGAGAGGGCGCCTCGTCTCCGAAAACTCGTACCACGATTCGCGGTAGCCACGGAAGTCATCATGATTAATTTAAAAAAATATAAAAAAATACTAAATTTCTCTAGTTACTTTCAACTAAACTACTGACTGGTTAATAATAATTTTAGATAGGGACTCCATCCCTCTAGTCTGAGCAGACTACATAATAAACGGTGCGATGTCGATGATTCGCCGAAGATCGCAATTACAAACGGTACCAGTCAGTCAGGAGGCGCGCACCGAAGTATCTTCAGAGCGGGATATCACCAGGATATCATAAGCGCGGGGTCTCTAGAGAATGGGAGGGGGGGTAGGCTCTGAGCCGAAAATGACCGAGTCCACCCGAAGGTGTCCGGCATAAAAAAATTAGATCTTACTGGAGTGACTGCGCGACTGAGGCGCTATCTTTTGGTGGCGAGAAGAAGTACTAATAAATCGACTAGTGACCGACGAGAGTGTCAAGCTAGGGGGTAATGGAGTAACCAGTGGTGCCACCTAGCGGCCTGAGACATAAGGAGGGGAAAGGTTGTCGTTACCTCTGCGCGAGCGCGGTAGTGTCGGCGCCGCCGACGCCCACGAGTGGCGTTTGTTACCACAGCCGTCGCTAGGTGTCGCTAAAGTCCAGAATCGTAACTGCGGCTGTCAAGCCTGAGATGGCCTTGACTCCGGTTAACGTCCCCGTGCGGTCGTCGCTCCTAGCCACACTTCTGAGAAGAAAGTGGTGGGTGAGCAGTAGGGGGATGGCTTCAAAAAACGCATGGTCTGTGGGACACAAGGCCCACGGGATCCTCCTGTCGTGTCTTGCTGCTAGTGAACCTTATACCGATTCGTGACAGAGTTAGCAGGGCTCAGCACTACTTCACAAGCTGCTATAGGCAAAAGAAGACCCGCGAAGAAATAACGTTACCGGCTCCGACGTGCCTGGAGGCGGGAGAAATATTAGCCAGAATGCTAGCCTAGCATGAGGCTGGGAAAGAAAATCAGCTCGCCTCTCAGAACAGAGGCTGAGGGCCTGGCCGTAAAGAAAATAAGATGAGAGAAAAAAAAAATATTTCCAAAAATATTTAAGATTACAAAATTTTTAAATACAACGTGCCTAAATCCCTAATATACGGCACAATACCATACTAAACTTACTGTTCGGTATTTAAGTTTTAATTATACTAGAATTTATTAGAAATAAATTATTTTGGCCCCTCCCTGAGCCTCATTCCGGATCCACCCTCTCAAGCACCAGCCTCGACTGCAGGGCAAGGACGATAACGGACGCGTTATCTCGCTATCCGTGCTGAAGCTGGTTGAAGGGGAGCGCCCGCCGGGATCCGAAGATCCCTGGGCGTGCGTCAGTCCGCCGGTGCTGGGCGGATCGATTCCATCAACCGAATCGATTCACTTCGAAACAAGTTCCGTGTATCGATCCGTCCAAAAGATTCGCTTCCATTTTCGTTCTTTTAGTTCCGACCACCGCCGACGGAGCACATCATCTCGAAAGTCGTAACTCCCCGTTCATCCGATTCAAGATCCGTTACGTCTGGGCGGTGAGACTTTGAAAATTTTGCACTTTTTCAGGGTACACCTACGATGCGAAATACTATTTATTGAAAGTCGACTGGGTCATTCGTCTTCAAACTGTGAAGTGAGGTAAACTGTAAAGACACTGGACCGATCTAGTGGCAATTTAGTTTGTAAGAAAATGTTGGACACTCTAGAAGTGAAGCTTAGTTTGTAAGAATTATTTGTGTTATTTGTGATTTTTGTTCGGTATAATCCTTGACGTGTTTGTAGTCTTAGGTAGGGCTCTCCAGCGGACTCCTAATGTGCATTTTTTTTTGGCTAGTTCTGCACTTTATCCTTGTTTGGCTATTTTTTTTGGGTGAGTTTAACTTTGTTTTGCTATAATTGGCTGACTGGTTATCGTAACCTGGCCGGTTCGGATAACTGACATTCAAATGTTTTGGATTTATTAAAACTGTGCCTCAGCGTTTCTTTATTATTAATTACGGTTAAGTTCAGGCAGTAGCCCATGTGAGTCCTGCACTCAGGGCTATTGGACATGTGATCAGGGTGTCAACAAGGAAAAAATATTTCGTACTAACTTAGACGAGAAAAAAGTACTAGATTTGAAAAAAAGTACTAAATTATAATTTGTTATGGTTTTTAACAATTTAGGAAGTTATTATGACATTGCAACGCTATAACTTAAATATCACACAACACACACAAACATTCCATAGTTTTTTAAAAATAATTACGCTTAATAATAAAACATATTGGAGTTACTACAATATTATTATGTTAAAGAAAAATGTACTAGATCTGAGCGTAAATGTACTAGACCACTAAAAAAGTTATAAAAGTACTCGATCTAGTACGAAAGTTCTAACTGTGGCCACCCTGCGTGTGATGCTTGATAGCAAGCGTATTTTAAGTGACTACTAAATAATTGGGCCGATATATCCACATATTATAAGTATGAACAAAATGTTCGTTGCAGTGTTATTCGGCATGGAAATCACGTTTCACGTCTCTGAACACGTGGAAAAATGTCCGAAAATGTTTTGGCGTCACTAGATTCGGTGACCTGGTACAGTTCAACGGTTTTTTCAAAATGACGTATCTTTGATGCTGTGGCGATGGACCAGTTTAATTACTCACATAATTACACCGCATAGTCCGATCACGTCTCACCGATGCACTTATCTTAGATTATAACTATTGTTCGGCGATCGCAACTTAATTTGGGTGCCACCACGAACTTTGAACTATCAGTTGGTCCCGAAAAAACCTCACTGTTCATTATACAAGCCCCTGCCGCGTCTCGAACAATAAAGAAAAAAATCGCATTATTAAAATTATTTTATGAAAAAAAAATTAGTTGTCTGTAAAGTCGGTTTATGGACGATAGTTTAACGTGACAACGTCATAAAAAAACATTGATGAAATGATTGCATACATTCATGAATAAAATTTAATCATTTTTATTGAATTATCACTATTTTGATTGGATATAGAGAAGGAGTAAAATGAAATCTACAATTTAATTGATAAATTTACTTTTATTTGCACTCATTAATTCAAATATGTTTATTACTTTAACGAAGAGATTATTTTAACTATAATTCTGATACATGTTTGCTATTTAAGTTCTTCCAATCTGTGTTATTCTGTTAAGGATAGGATGATGATAGGAAAAGTAGTAAACGAATGAAAGTGTTTCAAGTTTAATGTGCCTCGAAAAAGTTGTTCCAATCGAGTGGAAGAGAGATAGATGCGGCACAAGCGTACAATGAGTGTAACGGGACAAAGCGTAACGGAACAATGTGTGTAACGGGACAATGAGTCATCCTTTTTCGTCCGTGCAGCCGGCGTTCATCGATTTATTAGACGTTGTCACGTCAAAAACTTTGTTAGATCAAGAAGAAATATAAACCAGTGACACCATATTGGATCTAACAATTTTTAAAAGCCTCCAAGTCCACATTTATTTAACAAATACTGTGTCAATATAATGGCGAAATTACTCACAGAAAGACTACATAAGATACGAAAGTGAATAAAGCTTCAACAATGTAATAGCCGTTTGCCAGGAGACAAAGAAAGCATCAACAATGGAATAGCTGTTGAGTTGGAGATTATCGGGAAAACGTGATCGAAAGTTGTAAATATAAAAATAAATAATAATTATGAAAATATTTCCTTGAATTGCAAACGAAACCTTTCCCCCTGGATAATCCAGATACCAAATTTCACGACTCTATAGGCCTAATCGTCTTCACGCTAAGAGAACTACAGACAGACGGCCAGACACACACGTTAATGAATTTAGATTGTTAAGTCTACATCAAAAACTCTCTTCTTCCTTTCACTTGCCTGCCCTACGCCGTTCACAACGGGACATTTGATTCGTTAGTCGGAATCAAGCGTGGATCCTACGAAGATACATTCATCTCGAACTACGAATAACATTAGTTTTATCCGAGGAGCATTCTCTTGTTCAAAAATCCTTAAAAATTTTTTTTTGTGCGCACCAGTGTAAAGGACAGCGCTCACAACCACAATAATAAAGTAAAATACGTGATTGTAGTCAGAACATACTTTAAGTACACCGTTAAAGACGTCCACCTTAAATTTACGAACACTGGCTACAAATTATCCATAGGTATTCGTAAATTTGCTGGTTTTAAGATCAATGAATCCGCAGAAA
Source organism: Bacillus rossius redtenbacheri (assembly GCF_032445375.1). Taxonomy (NCBI): domain Eukaryota; kingdom Metazoa; phylum Arthropoda; class Insecta; order Phasmatodea; family Bacillidae; genus Bacillus; species Bacillus rossius. The sequence goes on along the minus strand of NC_086333.1, from coordinate 70,879,348 downwards.
AATAATATTGGTATACCAGAAAAAAACATTCAGAAACACGTTACGTCTCCTACAAAAACACACTTATTGACGTGACAACGTCTAATAAATCGATGAACGCCGGCTGCACGCACGAAAAAGTGTCCCGTAACGCACATTGTCCCGTTAGGCTGTGTCCCGTTACGCTCATTGTACGCTTGCGCCACATCTATCTCTCTTCCACTCGATTGGAACAACCATCGATTTGACTTTTTCGAGGCACATTAAACTTGAAATACTCCCATTCGTTTCCTACTTTACCTATCATCTTGCTATCCTTAACAGAATAACACAGATTGGAAGAAGTTAAATAGCAAACATGCATAAAAGTTATAGTTAAAATAATCTCTTCGTTAAAATAATAAACATATTTGAATTAATGAGTGCAAATGAAAGTAAATTTATCAATTAAATTGTAGATTTAATTTCACTCCTTCTTTGTATCCATACAAAATAGTGATAATTCAATAAAAAAGATTCAATTTTATTTATATAAGTATGCAATAATTTCATCAATGTTTTGTTATGACGTTGTCACGTTAAACTATCGTCCGTAAACCGACTTTACAGACAACCAATTTTTTCTTCTACGCGTGTTTTTGCCCTAAAAACATAACCCGGAAGTCGAATTTGCGGGTTCTATGATTATCAAGCTTATCTGAAATCACACGAAGAACTCTGAGAGAATTCTTCGTCCGCGTGTTTACTGTAGCTAACAAGAGCGGGCTCGCTGTTATCTGTGTCACTCGTTTTGCGACGTCGACGGGGCCTATAGTTAAAGCCGTGGGCAAACGGGGGGGAAGAAGTTTTCCTGTTGACGAGAACCAAGGCGATTGTCTTCCCCCCCTCACCCCCTTGCTTCCCGACGCGGTGCAAGAGGAGGAAAAGTCGCCAGTTGTCGCAGGGGCTCCAGCCGAGGGGACAAAGGCACTTGTTTGTGCCGCCGGGGCAAATCTTCTGCTTGTTTGCGTGTCCCCGCTCGAAAGCCCTCTCTATCTCGTTCTCGGAGCGCGAGGTATAAAGGCGGCGGCCCGCCCGTCGCGGCGTGTTCAGGTTCTTACACCGCGTCCGCCCGCCACGAAGACGAGATGATGATTCGGGCGTGCCTCGTAGCCGCCATCGCGACAGTAGCCTGCGCGGCCGGTACGTGGAGTATCGATTCTCGATTCCCGGGTTTCGATATGATTTCCTCCTCCCACCACCTTTCCGAAACACTCCCACGGGCTCTCAGCATTCCATCCAACCTAACTTAAACTTAAGTGTGTCTGGGAGGGGGTCTAGGGTGCGTCTCAGGCCGAAACCCTGCACGCCTGATAATTAGAGACCCGGAAATTTCGCGGATTCATTTAGTCACAAGCTAGAATGCAAACATACACACTCTCGCACTGTGTTCATGATTGGCACGCAGTTACTTGGACACGCCCCTCTACGACCGTGAGCCAATGATGCCCAGCTAGGAGAGAAGTAAGCGAATCAGGTAGTGCCAAATAAGGATAAAATTGTTCTTGCTAAGAAATCAACCAATGGGAAAGTAAACATGGGTCGAGCACACCTATAACTTTGAATTCTATCCTGAGGCCAGAAGAATCCGCGAAATTTCCTGGTCTCTACTGATAATTCAGGGTTTTAGCCATGCATCACGTGCTAGGAGGGGATTGGCCAGTCATGGCAGCAATTGGCGCCATAGTTAACTCCTCTCTCTCTCTCTCGTAACTCTAGACTAAAACTAGGTAAGTTGGGCCCAGGTAAAACCTGCAAGGACACAAGGGAAACCCTGATCACGTTCATGCGGGGTGCAAAATGCAGGTTGGTTACAAGAAACGAGAAGTATGGTTCAGGAAGGATAGTTGGTCGGTTTAGAAAGAACTACCGAGCAAGTTTGGGACTTGGACATTTCTGTCCGCAATTAGTTCGAGCGCGTCTGAACTGGTATCAGCAGCGCATGCGCCCCTATAGCGGTAGGAAAAAGTACTCGTGCCCACCAGGCTGTTAGTCAGCTCGAGTACTTAAATCTAGGAAATAAGTTGGTGTTTAACGCTTATGAAACAATTTAATTGAGTTAATTACGTTAATTAATCGCGAGCTGATGCGTCGGCACTTAGCGAAATTATCCAGGCTGTCATTCCATCCTGCGAAGCCATGGTATTGTAGGTGGAGCTGTAGAAACCGAAAGACGCCATCTTGGTTTCAACAGTTCTCATACCTTTTCAATTATAAATGGGACTCATGTAAGTACTTCTTTTGGCGAAAATATTTCCAGACTAGCTGTGTTTTAAACTGTGTAGCATTGTTTGTGTTTCGTGGTTGGCTGGGTTTATTTTAGGTGGAATGTCTACTGTGAGCGCACCTATCTTAGTCATCCAGTGCTGGGGCAAACGCACCCTGAATGGTCCGGCCAAACAGGGTTATGGCTTCAACATATTCGAGTCGTGCGGGGTGTTAAGATATAACCCTCCCCTTGCCATATTAGCGCGAGGACCTTATACGTGGTGAACGAGAAAAAAACAAAACAAATATTCATCTCCACGCTGCAGATTTTTGTAACGTGCCTGTACCTAGTACACAGAAATTTTTTTTCTGTACTTTTACAAAAAAATCCTTTGGAAACCAGTTACTACCAAGAAATAGTTTATTATACTACAAAATATATATTTTAATATGTACAACAATTATTATTTTTTTTTTTGCTGGAGACAATACTGAATAATTTATTACGAAAATTGGCGCATAATTTTTTAGATTTTGATTGATGTTTAATGCAAGCATAATTTTTTAAACCATTGAAAATATAATAGACTATTCAAATATTTTATTGTATTTAGTTGTATTATGCATACTATGTGCGCTGTTAATACTCGAAAGCTATTGAGGGAACATTCCACAAATGACTTTAACTATTGGATGTGTTGGGGCAAAACAAAGCATAAATGTCCGGGCAAGAACCCGAATCCAGTATCACAAATAATTTTTTTTTTAGTAATACAATTGCTTTCATGTAAATGAACAAAATTACTAATGTCTGGAATTTTAAATTAATAGCTCAGTTCCATTTGCAAAACAATAAAAATGAACCCATTTAATAATAATAAACGTTAGTTAAAAAAATTGGCAGATGTTAATAACATTTTATAGAGAGTTTTATTATTTAATTTTAGTTACCTGTATGAAATGGTGTAATATTTTCCTTCATATAATGGAGATATTTGATGTTTTAATTAGGATAATTTTAAAGCTTTTTAACAAAGAACCCAAGAGAGACACAAGTCTGGTATTATAACCATTCGTGTATAAAACTTTATTTTGTAGCAAGTTTCATAGCCACAAGTGCAATATTTTAACATAAAATAATTATAATGTAACCCCCTGTTTAAGCCAATTTTCAGTATTATAGGGAAATGGGTCTCAAAAAATAGCCAATGCTTGAAAAAAAGATAGTAACTGGACAATGATACATCACGAAATAATTGAATTTCCAACATTTTACGTCTGCGATACCTAGGAATGTTCAACGATTCGAAGTTGATTTCAAACCTTTTTTTTTCTTTTCCAAACGAGTGCAGGGTTCTGAAATATCAGTGGCGTAGCAAGCGGGTGGCAGGGATGGCCCCCGCCAGGAGCGCTGGAGCAGGGAAAAGACGTGGGGGGGGGGGGGGGGGGGGCGCCGCGACGGTTTCGCGGTTACTGAACCATCCCCCCACTCTCTTTTAATCCAAGAGGAGGCGCCATCTTCAGTTCTGGCCAGCGGCGCCAGTCACCTTAGCTACGCCACTGTGAAATATTGATCCTTTCACGTGTTACATCGTCGGCTGGTACAACTGAGAATCCGACCAAGTTCTGCCGAATCGTTCGATAACCTAGCACATATCGGCGCGACGTCTGGAACTCGAAAAACGAATAGCAAGGGAAAAAAAAAGTTAATTTTTCGAGTTTTTTCGGACTTGTTCGCACAAGCATTGACAGAAAAAAGACAGGCCGAAGAGTGCTGCCAAAGCGTTGACCGCGGCGGAAACCACGGGGGAGAAACTCTAATCGCCGACACTGGTACCTAGTTATTTGAAGTAGTTCCGAGCCCACCCGCTAGAGTGCAGCTTTCATAATATATATCTAACATAGCTTCGCTGATTGTGAGAAGTAATGCATGAGGTATTATCAGGCAAACAAACCAGTGAAACTTAATTCACTATATTTTGTTAACCACATATTTTGTGGAGGAGCATACCAGAATATTTCAATCTCCTAATAATTTATATAGATAATGTTTTTTTTTATATTACAAACATCATTTAGTATTTCTCGCACAGTATAATTCTCTGTTATCAAGCAATTAGTCGTCAAGTAGTTAAATTAATAGCGTAAACCTAACACGTTGCAGATGTCGCGCAAAATATGGTGTCAGTTTCTACTGTACGAGCCACACTTCTATGTATCCCTCCTTGCTCTGTGGCGGAAACGTGAACTTCGTCGCTGCAGGAGTGAAAAAAAAAAAAAAAAAAAAGAGTTTTTGGGGGCTTGGGGGGGGGGGGGGGAGGAAGAGGGGGTGGAACTCGGTAAAGCCTCCTCAATCTCGCATTACTGTCGCGTCGCCCAGGCTGGGGGATCCTGTGGAACAGGCACTCCATAAAAGAAAAAAAACCCTCCAAAGGGCTCCCTGGGCGGGCACTCAGTAGAGTGCATGCTCAGACTCTCAAGCAGTCAAGAAAAATAAAAAATAAAAATTGGTTGTCTGTAAAGTCGGTTTACGGACGATAGTTTAACGTGACAACGTCATAACAAAACATTGATGAAATGATTGCACACTTTTATGAATAAAATTGAATCATTTTTATTGAATTATCACTATTTTGTATGGATAGAAAGGAGTGAAATGAAATCTACAATTTAATTGATAAATTTACTTTTATTTGCACTCATTAATTCAAATATGTTTATTACTTTAAAGAAGAGATTATTTCAACTAAAACTTTTATACATGTTGGCTATTTAACTTCTTCCAATCTGTGTTGTTCTGTTAAGGATAGGCTGATGTTAGGAAAAGTAGGAAACGAATGGGAGTGTTTCAAGTTGAATGTGCCTCGAAAAAGTCAAATCGATGGTTGTTCCAATCGAGTGGAAGAGAGATAGATGCGGCGCAAGCGTACAATGAGCGTAACGGGACACAGCATTACGGGACAATGTGCGTTACGGGACACTTTTTCGTGTGTGCAGCCGGTGTTCATCGATTTATTAGACGTTGACACGTCAAAAAAAAAAAAAAAAACTATCACGTTGCGTCTCGAGGAACGATGTCACACAGCAGTCTGTATGTAGGCTGTCGGGTTTAGCGAGAGGCGCACGTCAAGATGTTTGCTCGGAAATGTTCTTTGGCGAGGGGGGAAAAGGGGTGATTTTTTTTATAAATTTTCTCTCTTCCGGAAAATTACTTTTAGTTTATGACTTGTGAGAGTGAAACCATAAATGGGACATACATATTTACTTAGCGATGAAGATTTCAAAATAATTACTTTTACCAATAAAAAAGAAACTATACTAGCTAGCCAAAATAAAAATAAAAAAATCTGAAAGAGGAGAAAATTCCTCCCCCTCCCCCCCAACAATAAAGTCCCAGCTCCTGCAGCTATAGCTCAGTTATGTATGGCTTAATTTTAATGTTGAAAATATGGTTCATGGCGTTGAGACCACATGACGTCACAATCCTCAGTGTTAATAATCAAAAATATATGTTAATTAAAATTAATTTTCAGAAAAACAATATAACTTATTATGGAACTTCAAAGAATAAAGTTCACTTTATAATTTTTAAAATCCATATTTCACTATCTGAAACCATCTCTGATTGAGCAATTATTTACGAATTTTATGGTTATAGAAAGTCAATCATTTATTGCTGAAAGTGGATCTAAATTAGTTAGCTTCGTGTTAGCTTTAATTCTTAATATTTATTTGTTCATACAGTTTATTCAATAAAGTAGATGATTTAATATTTCTCTAAAATATTGTTTTTTTTTACTCTGCAGCTATCATTGTTTAAAGAACAATTAAATTGATTTAAATGAACTTGTGAACCAGAATCCAAGTATTATAAAGAGGATTTTTTTAATGTTTACTACAATATAACTGAAGCGTTGAAACGAACACTGCACTAATAATTAATTACTGTTAACTTTATTTGCATAAAACTTCTGCACTGTAGAGCAAAACCACGATTTAAATAACATGCATTTACAAACTATTATTTCTTTAAAAAAGTACATACAATGTGTCCGTATAAAGTCATGGTGAACTTTCAACCGGTCACAGGAAGCGGTTCGTGGTGTTGCGTCGTCCAGTGTATAGAGACCGGAAAAAATCGCGAATTCATTTCGCGATAGGCTAAAATTCAAATAGTTGTACCTCAGGGCTGTCTCTGCTATTGGCTCACGACTCACCTGGATGACTCTAGGCCAATGAGAAACACTCAACCAAAGCTGTATCGAATCACAGGCTGCTACGTTGGGACGTCTCACAAGACAGCAGCCAATGAGTGGGTGACATTTGACCGTTTGTACGTAGAACAATGGAGTTCATCCTACAGGTCATTGAACCCGCGAATTTTTCCGGTTCCTACGGCAATGTAGCGCAAGCTTCAAGCTTTCGTTTGTTTCTGTTAGCCACGGCGAGCGTTCGTAACTGCACCTTGACTTTGCGGACACGCTGTATATAAATATCCCAGTATCTCCCGAGCATACTGTATATAAAGATCCCAATATCTCCCGAGCATACTGTATATAAAGATCCCAATATCTCCCGAGCCTGAGCCACGTCACGACGGAATGGCAGGGAAGCGACCAGTGGCATTGCCTGTCGGAATGTCTGCGCAGTCTGTCCCAGGCACGCGGATCTCGCTCGGAAACTGACGTCGCGTCTGTCTCGGACAGAATAACGGGAAATATTAACTTTGCTGATTTACAATATTTAGGGGCAGGCATTTTTCGCGATTCAAACCTGAAGGTATACTAGACTGCAACATGGTATACCAGCACCAGCGGCTTCTTCCTTGTGATTGGCGGCCGTCTGCGAGAGAAGTCGTCGCCTTGTTTCACCGAGCCACTCAGGACGCGTTTGATTCCGCACTGGATTATTGTGATTGGTGCAGTAACAGTCGCGACATGTAGCTGAAAGAAACTCATCCAATCACGGAACATAGACGGTGCTACATTGTTTTGACTTTCGGGTAGTCTCGGAATCTTTTCGCGATATATGCATGCCCCTTACAATATTTTTAACTCGTGCTCGGGGAGTACTCTTTAATATCTCCATTTCCTTGGCCGACGAGAGTGCGTTTTCATTACTGCTAGCACTTGTCAATACCGCCTGATGTTACCATTATTTTGCCTGTCTCAAAAACAAAATACGCATCTGTGAAAGTCGCCGAGATATTAATTATTAAAGCTTGAAAAAAAAAGTTAATGCATCTTTCAGCCCTAGTAATTATTAACAAAAGACGGCAACTTAGCAACAAAGTCACATTTTAAACTTCTTTTTTAAGCTAATACATTCGAATACCAGTACGCTATTAATAAAACGGTAATAAAAATTATAGCTTACATAACTATATATAACTTTTGGTCAAAATATTTTCTATTCAGAAATTTTCCTTCAAGAATAAAAAAAAATCTTAAAATGATGAATTTTTGAAATTCTTTTACGAGTTGAAGTTTGAAACTTCGGTCGAAGCTCGCGTAAAAAAAAGGGGGGGGGGATATTGCACTCATGATTCCCCCTCCTCCCCATCCCTGAAATCGTGCGTGAGCCATAAACCGGCGGAGGAATTGTTGTGGATAGTTCTATATTAGTTTTTAACTTTATGTTCCTTGTAGGTTTTCGATATAATAGACAGAAGGTTCCATAACTCAAAATAAAATCACGAAGTCAGGCCAGTAAATCACAGTTCTCAATCACCAAAGGAAAATTATAGTTCGAGTTATAGGCTTTTTTTTAAATTGAAATCCCCACGCTGAGAAGACCTATACACAAACAAAAATTTTAATCGGGAAAATATGTCTACTCATATCATAAAACATTTGAGCAAATAAATTGCTAAGCTAGCAAGCAATTTTTTTTACAGCATGACTAGTCAAAGTTGCCTGAATAAAAAATGTTGTCGCAGAAGTCGTGCAAAGAATTATTCTCCAAAAGTATAGCATGTTTGTTTCATTTTCAATTCTTAGTTTAAATTGTTATTTATGATTGCGCAGTATATATCTTTAGTCAGAGTATATAATAATTTATAAACTACGGCCTTTTTTAATTTTTTTAAAATTCAGAACCGTAATTTTATGGCCTTTCAACATTGAGTTATGAGACAACCTATATATATATATAATGTTAAACCATATTATTGATTAACTAAAGATTGTGGTTTAGATAAAATATTCCGTGCAATACTACTGTAAAATGTTTAATTTTTTTTACAATTTGTATTAATAAAGTAGTAAGTAAATTTCGTAGAAAATATAAAAAAACGAACACTATACTTGAGTGATATTTAAATAACTAACCAACATAGTGGTAATTTCTAATATTTGATGCCTAATTGTAACTTTTTTTCTATGAATATGTAAACCATCCACTGTATTCCGAACATTCGTTCTTTATTATTATGTAAGATAAACTACTATCAAAAGGACAACTTATTAATACATTCAGTAAATATAATTCCATAGACTTTTCCTTAACATTTTATCCTTATTTTGGAACTTTGCCCACTCGCTGACAGCTGAGGTTCCAGGAAGGAAATAAAGCAACGCGATAGTTAGACAGGAGCTGGGATAGTGACGTCACAGTGCAGTGCACAGGTGTACAGTGCTCACATCCACAACTAGCGACAGATTGTACGACATGTGCTGGAAGGTTGGTGATGCTCGGAGGTCAACCAGGACAGCTTCACGCCCATTGGCTGAAGCAGGCAGACCCTCGCATATCATCTGGAAGTGGATAGGTGGGGTTGGGAGACGGGTGATTCCCATTTGTACGTTCAGAGACAGATATTTATGAATATTATGAATATTGCACTGCAATCGCTAGAGACCTGCAAAATTCGCGGTTTCGATGGCTTTCAGGATAGACTGCACATACCCCTGTACACGCGTGCAAATAACGCAAGTTCATTGGCTGCCAACTTGTAAGTCGTCTCAGCTGGTTTATCTGTGATTCGATCCTTCTTTGGTTGAGGGTTTATAACTGGTTGATATTCGTCTAGATGAAAAGTAAGCCAATAGCAAAATTATCTAAGAGGTATATGTGTTTGAATTCTAGCCTATCACCGAATGAATCCGCGAATCCCGCGAATTCCGCAATCGTCTTTAGCTGTATTAACTGCTTAAATATTAAATAGTTTTAAGAAACAAGCTAAAAAACTCATATGTATAATATTTTGTTATATTGTCTGAAAATTTTTTTCTTCCGAAATGGGTTGGGTTTCCTGTTTACCGATTCGGCCCAATCGAACCAGCTGTGAGGCTACCGACATTAATTCATCGCGCCAAATATATACTCGGTCACAAAGGCCATGTTGACTTTTTTTCTTTTCATTTTCACATCACGACTATTATTTAAGGGCTGAATCTGTAATCGTCAGCACTGTAACTCATTGTACGAGAGTGGTTGAACGTCCAAGTTCCTGACCGTTGGATTGGTCGTAATGTTCGAGACGACCGTTTTTTTTTTTCGCTGGTTCCCACGTTCACCTGACATAAAACCATGCAATTTTTTTCTTCTTTTGGGGCTTTATAAAATATCGTGTCCACGTTCCGCCGCTGTCTAATGATTTGCCAGATTCGAGACACAGAATTGACGGACTTGTTAGCCAAAACGTGGGAAGAATTGGACTTAAGGTTGGATGTGCACCGTATAACTAAAGGTGCATATATTTCACATTTGTAAAAAAAAAAAAGTTAGTTTACCTAAATATTATGTACTTATGATTTAATCTAGGACACTCTTTTATGAACATTATGTATTATAGTGAAAATTAGTTGAATATTTTTGCTGTAGCAAACAACAATTGAAGGGGGGTAATGTGTAAAAGGTTTAACAGATTCAGCCCTTACGTAAATTAATCTAATGAATGAACGTGGCGAGTGAGACCAGCCTCCGTCGTCACAGCAAAGTTGCAGGCATATACCCGATCCGCCGTCGTCCCCCGCAATGTTGCAGGCATATACCCGACCCGCCGTCGTCCCCCGCAATGTTGCAGGCATATACCCGACCCGCCGTCGTCCCCCGCAATGTTGCAGGCATATACCCGATCCGCCGTCGTCCCCCGCAATGTTGCAGGCATATACCCAACCCGCCGTCGTCCCCCGCAATGTTGCAGGCATATACCCGATCCGCCGTCGGCCCCCGCAATGTTGCAGGCATATACCCGACCCGCCGTCGGCCCCCGCAATGTTGCAGGCATATACCCGACCCGCCGTCGTCCCCTCAATGTAGCAGGCATATACCCGACCCGCCGTCGTCCCCTCAATGTTGCAGGCATATACCCGACCCGCCGTCGTCCCCTCAATGTAGCAGGCATATACCCGACCCGCCGTCGTCCCCTCAATGTAGCAGGCATATACCCGACCCGCCGTCGTCCCCTCAATGTTGCAGGCATATACCCGACCCGCCGTCGTCCCCTCAATGTAGCAGGCATATACCCGACCCGCCGTCGTCCCCTCAATGTTGCAGGCATATACCCGACCCGCCGTCGTCCCCTCAATGTTGCAGGCATATACCCGACCCGCCGTCGTCCCCCGCAATGTTGCAGGCATATACCCGATCCGCCGTCGTCCCCCGCAATGTTGCAGGTATATACCCGATCCACCGCCACGTGCTGTTCGACCCGCGGAGCTACGACCTGCTGTACAACTCCAGCAAGGGCGCGGTGACCGAGTCGTGGTACCTGACGACCGCCAGCACGCTGACGGGCTTCGTGCTGCCCAGCCGCCTCAGGCAGTGCCTCACCGACGACGTGTACGACGAGGAAGTGAGCGTCGCCGTGACGCGCGTCGCCTCGCCCGCCAACCTGCTGGTGGCGTCGGGCCGCTTCGCCGGCCGCAGCGCCCACGGGGGAGAGGTGTACGTGTCGCTGCTCAACGCCACCAGCGGCGAGTACCCCAAGCTCGCGAGCGGCGTCAACTACTTCGTGAAGATCTCGCTGTCAGCCGGGCTGTACCCGTGGCACCTGAACCGGCCCTTCTCCTCCATCGCCGGCTTCCACTCCATCTGCAACGCCGCCGGGTACATCATCGGCGTCGAGTACACTCGCTAGAGCCTCCACAGACTGTTCCCAAGAGGCACCTGAGTCTGACCATTGTATTCCCCCTGGTTCATTGATATCGAGAGATCGGCATCCAGTACATTCGCTAAAGCCTCCAGAGAGATAGTCTTCTTAAACAGTTACCAAGAGGCACCTAAGTCTGACAATTATATTCTCCCTGATTTACTAATATTGAGAGATCGGCGTCCAGCACATTCGCTTAAGCCTCCAGAGAGACAGTCTTCTCAGACAGTTCCCAAGAGGCACCTAAGTCCGACAATTGTATTCTCCTGATTTATTAATATCGAGAGATCGGCGTCCAGTACATTCGCATAGAGCCTCCAGAGACCCCCAACTCCAGTACAGACAGTCTTATCAGACATTTCCCAAGAGGCACCTGAGTCTGTAAATCATACCCCACATTGTTCATTGATATCGAGAGATCGGCATCGAGTTCACTTGCCAGAAACTCCGAAAACCCCAAGATGACCAAATTTCACTAGCAGGGACAGTCGTATTAGAAAAATCTCAAAGAGTCACTTTCGTCTGCATAATATATTCTGCCCGACCCATTACCGTTGACAGAGATTGGCGCCGGGTACTCTCTCTAGAGCCTTCACAGACCCCACGATGACAACATACCTCCGGTTGAGGGTATCGTATCATCAACTACTAACGTGGGAAGATCACCTCCAGAAGGTTTAGGTCAGCCGATCTACGTGGAACAGTTTGGTCTACAAGTATACCAAACTGGCATGGTAACCACTGGCTTTCGATGCGAAGGGTTCTGGTCCAGAGTCCCGGGTAATGCATGAGTGTGAATTTTCATTTTTTTTAAAATTCAAAGTCAAAAGTCAAAGACGATGAAATGGTTGGCTCGTTGGAGACGAAAATTACCAAAACGTCTAGCATTTAAAAAATCAGAGAAATAAATAAAGACGGCAGCAAATTCTAACATGTCTCGCTCATGTCGCGAGGCTCGTGGGTTGGAACACTAACACCCGGGCGTAACTCGTAATTTGTGAGCTCTGAGTTGGTTTTCAAGTGGTTTTGAGCCAACCAAATCTCTGAGGTATGGTCGCCTTACGCCTCTGTGCACAACCTTGTAACGCAAACCCCTACCATATCAAAATCCGGTATTTTTAACTTTAATAAAATATTTTGCAGGTTATACATTGAAAACCTAAGCTCACCAAGGCGCACAGAATACTCTGACAGGTTCTCTGATTGAGAGACCTTCGTTATTTCTCTTTTGAGATAGGTAAATAATTTGGGAAAAAATGATAAATTAATTTTTATTTTAGTCACAAATTAAAAAAAAAAGCTAACTGCAGCTATGAGTTATAGAACAGTCAAAATATCACTTGTACCTTTGTGAGACAAAATTAGATAAAGAATTTGATTATACTTTTTACATATGAGAAAACGTACAAAAATCAAGTTTGCAGGGGTCTGACCCCTCTCAAGTACATCCTCGAAGATAAAGTCGTAATGTCTTCACAACAGTACCATTCATGAAACCACCGAAGTGCAGAATCACCCTTCCAAGTCTGTCTATAAGTAACGTTCTTACAATCTTTAACCACCCATAAAAACTTATGCTTTGTAACACATAATGCCTAGGGACCGGAAAAATTCGCGCGTTCAGTGACCTCCAGGATGGACTCCGCAGTGTACTCGGGCAAACTTCGTCTGTTCATTGGCTGCTAGCTTGTGAGTCATGTCACGTCGGTAATTAGTGATTCGTTACTTGTTTGGCTTAGGGTCTCTTATTAGCTAAGAGTCCTACAGATTAACAGCGAACCAATATTAAATGCAGCAAAAATTTAAAAATATTTTAATTTTAGCATATCTAGAAATGAATCAATGGATTATTCCTGTCTCTAATTATGCTACGTATAGATAAAAAAATGTTAATGAAAAAATTATATTTAAAGAGAAATATCAACTAGCGGAGACTGGTGGTCTCTGAAAATCTATGCAACTTGGATAGCTCATATATTAAAAATAATTTCATAGACATAAGCCAATGCTGGTTTACAAAAGTTGTCATAGGACAACCAAAGAATGAATACACAAACACACGGATAACCAGCCAGTATCAGCTGGCGTCAAATGTTATTTTTATGCTTAGACTGTCACAGATTATAATATGGAAAAACAAAATGGAGACAGCTTAATGAACGCAGTTATGGCTTCTATGAAAAACCAGTTGCGATTGCGTAGTTCCGTTAAACTATTTTAAATCAATCTCCTCCACTGTCGGAATCATCCAAATAGCGGGATGTGTTGGTGAAGTGATTGCATCATCGACCACGCTACGACATGACTGGTGCTCGGTTCCCCACGGTCTCTCAGCCGACTGAACTGTTAACCAATTAACATGGCCAGCCCGAAAAAAAGTCACGTGCACATCAACTAGGTGTTAAAAACACAGTTGTTCCTCGAACAAAAGACGCACCGTTGCTTCAAACACAGTATGTTTGGACGACTCCAATGCCTGGCTTCGAAAAATTCACGTATTCTCTTTAAAGTGGGAAGAATAGAATAGAAAGTAACCTCCCACCAACGGAAATTATTTCCTTTTCATCCTGATAAAAACTTTTCTTTTGACTTAAAGACTGGGTAGTAACTATCCGTACAAAATTTTTGGGTCCTTATACTTTGTACATACGCATTGACTAACATTGTATAATTTTATATTAAAGTGTAAAATATGTATATAATCAAATAAAGCTTGTTTGTATATTGAAACTGTTTAGAAATGTGAATATAAATACATATTAAAATTATTATAACTGTAGTGCATCATATTGGATTTGGTTTTTGTTTATGACTTCTTACACTCACCTACATAGCTTACATAAAGACATTAATACAAATAGTATAAAGTTGTTTTGTGTTTATGTTAAGTAAACTTGAATATACTGAACCAATATAAAAATTATTTTACTTTTATGAATCTTTTTATGTAGCATAAAATATTTAAACACAAAAATATAAACAAATACACGTGCAAATCACGAAGGAATACAGTTACAACAAAGATATAAGGAAGTACTTCATCTTCCCATTCAAAATAGGTTGTCGGGTTATAGTTTTATATATGAAAAAAAAACACATCTAGGCGAGTCGGAGATGTGTAACATATGACGTCGGTAACGAGAAAATTCAAGCGTTCTCGTGTTGCTAATACGATTATAATACGAAACTCGTACACGAAATTAAAAAAAAAATCGTATATTTATTTAAAATAGTGCCAAGCGTGATAAATATATTTGTAAATTGTGTTTTAAACTAAATTTATACGCGAATCACACGCAGTTTCCAAACCCGCAGCTATAATTCTATGCCGAAGCAGTTACGTTGATTATCGAATCATTCGATTCGCAAAGTTAAATTTAAAACTATATTATAAAACGGCTGGATGAATGCCAAAGAGACATGAAATTAAACCTGTTTTTCGTCAAGGAATTTTATTAAAATACTGCCCATTTTGTTACAATTCATCAAACAGTTAATAATATAAAGTTTCAATTAAGCTTTGTGAACCCTTATTCGCGCCTTCCGCCACGGATGGCAGCACCGTGGTTACACAGTTCCGTTCCATGGGACTTCCGTTTCATTCAAGAAATTATTCCCATCAAATGCCGTATACCGAGAGCAAGATGTTATACACCAATATTTAAAAAAAATTGGTTGTCTGTAAAGTCGGTTTACGGATGATAGTTTAACGTGACAACGTCATAACAAAACATTGATGAAATTATTGCATACTTTATGAATAAAATAGAATCATTTTTATTTAATAATAAAAGAATAAATACTTGAAATTATACTAGTAATCAGATTTTTAAAATGCAAGAATAATTAACCTTTATTGCCAAAATTGTTGTTGTAATAAGCAATGAAAACCACATTAACTTTTCATTTCACTTTATAAACAGTCGAGCGGAAGAGAGATAGATGCGGCGCAAGCGTACAATTAGCGTAACGGGACATAACGTAACGGAAAAATGCGCGTAACGGGACACTTTTTCGTGCGTGCAGCTGGCGTTCATCGATTTAATAGACGTTGTCACGTCAAAATCTTTCTAAGCTCCATAAGTGCCATAATTTCATCCCCAACTTAGACGAACAGTGGGTGGTGAAGAATCTTCTCTAAACAAAATAGGACAAATAATCAAGTACCTGAATGGTGACTAAAGTGCCATTCAATAAACATTTCCAATTTTCATCACACACAGTTTTTTTTTCAGCGCACCTAATTAAAATGAAGGAGTTTCAATAAGTTGATAGATTGTGTGAAAAACCGGTCAAGTATTTACATTACAAAACATTATCTGTTATAACTTTTAATTATTTTAATGGCCTATTTTCCACTTATATCTAGTATGCTCAGAACATATATATGACTGGCTATGGTTTTTACTGCGCAATTCTCCGCTGTTCTGTCTGACTATCTTCATTTTGTGAGCTGAAGAGAGATTGAGTATATGATATAGTGTGTACTTTGAAGAGTGTATTATTTAGTGTATATATTGTAGTTATGTTATATACTATCCACTATTTAAAATGACATTCCTCTGGATGTTTTTGCAGTATGTAACTATCTCTGTGTATATATTTTTTAACAACATAAAAACACATAAAATGAACAAAAAAACATGCAATAAAAATATTACAATAATATTATATATTCTTGTTATTGAGAAAAACAATACTTTCCACATTAATATAAACACAACAATTTTGATTCCCTAGCTAAGAAATTATACTGGTGTTCTGTATTTCAAAAGTTGGTTTTATTTGTTCATTAATTAATTAAAATAATGTTAGACTCTTGATATAAGTTATTAATTCTCTGGTCTACTGCAAAAAAATTGTGAAATTTAAGTAGTTCAGTCGGTTCGAAACAGATGTTTCTTAAATCACAGTTCATTACTTCTGGGTTGAGCTATTAACTGCATACTAAATTGCTGATCAAGCTTGCTGATTAAGTGATCTGGATTCAAGCAGTCAAAAAGTGGTGAACTGTTAAACTCACACAGAAGATACCAAAATGGCTGAAGCCATCTTAAAAATCAACCATTGATTTATATATAATCTAATATATTCGTAGTAACACTTCTATCGCATAGACTAATTGTCAAAAATACTTCCACTTCGGATATCGCCTAGAATATTTGTTAGGCCATAAAATGGGCCAAACCAAATCATATAACTCATTACTTAATAATGGTATAAGAACTCTTTTTTTCCCACATAATTTTAAAACAATTCCAGCCAATAACAGGCGTTAACATACCATTTAAATAGTGCGCCAAACAAACTGACAACCAATCCAGTTGCTTAACTTAACTGGAATCTAAAAAGGTTTTACATATCACAGCTGGAACAATATCATCTCTAAAATAGAAATTACTGCAACTTTGACAATAACATTTAACAAGAAGCTGCTAAAATACTTACACAGATAAAATATTGTAAAACATGAAACTAAAAGAAAATGCATAAATGTACAGTTCCAAAGAAGTAAGTATTATTATTAGTCTTAGTGCAGGAATGTGTTCCTTTTCTCTATGCAGTCGAAATAAAATATTAAAAGTAAAGTTTCAATAAGCATCTGTACCTATGTAATAGTACAGAGCTCTGCGAAAGATTCGACTTTTGCGAGTCATGATAAGAATACATTCACGTTACTAATAAAATTTACCTATATCCTACAATCAAATCGATAAATAACAAAATCAGCTTAATCCAAAACACATTAAAATGTAAATTGTTAGAGAAAGAGATAACTGTTTTTAGCGCCGTTATTTCGCTAGCCAGCGCGAGCTCCACTGAGCGGACGGGTCTTACCAAGAAGAAGAATAGGAAGTTGCCAGACCTTACTATATGACCGTGTGGCGGACATAGAGAAATGACACACACCCCCTGTTTGTACGTCTGTGACCACTTACAATTTTTGTTATAAAAATGAATTTACCTCTTTTTCACTCCATTAAGGATGGAATTTCATTTTAATATTGTAGCCTATGTGTTTATCCAGGTTATGAGATTGATATATGTCAACTCTCATAAAAATCAGTCGAGCGATTCGGGAGTGATTGAGTAACAAACATACACACAAACTTTCGCATTTGTAACAGTAGTGTGATAAGCCTTCATGCAGCTAGGATTTGTTTTGCTATCCAATTGCTATTCAGTTTACTTCGAATACAAAACAGACATGCACACCTTAAGACTAATACCTCCACGGGCCTAAGTCACCCATTCAAAAAGTACAAAAAATTGTAATTTCGCGCGTATGCTTACAGCTCGCGCCGCTAGGAACGCTGTAGTAACGTAATCTCGTTAATAGGCCTGAGTTTCCAGTTTACGTGCAGACATGCGTGAAGCCGTTGTTTTCTTTCATATAACTGTTGTGCCATATTGGTAAAATGCCCAAAACATTGGCTGAAGTGTAGAATTTTCAATGTGGAAACAGTTTGAAATGATTTTTATTTCTTTTGTTATGAAAGTGACAGTTTTTTTTTAACGACGGAGATTCTAATTCACACTTACTGATCATAGTCAGACGTGGTCAAGGTTTTGGGCGTATAAATATGGGAAGCCTTCTTTTCACAGACGAGAGAGTCAAACGCCCGATCTTGCATCTTCGGGGTTTTTATATTTTGGACAACTCATGATAACTAATGGTCAATTAGGTTAGGTTAGCTACATTACAAATACTTTAAAACATTGTGGACGGTTGATTTGGTTAGGATAGCTACATTAAAGATACTGTGAAATCATGTAAACTGTTTCCTAGCCCTGGATAGCTACATATTAAAAAGTTATTTGCTAAGCAAACATAAAATGATTTTACAGTATTTTTAATGTAGCTATACGAACCTAATATAACCAACCATCCACAATGTTTTAAAGTATTTATAATGTAGCTAACCTATCCTAATCGACCGCAAAATTTAATGCCACACCGGTTTATACAATGAGATAGAACGGAGGGAAAAAAAAGCGAGCATGAACTTCGGGGAACTTCGGGTGTGGTTCTCTCGTCTGTGAAATGAAGGCTTCCCTATACATATGGCTAGAGTCCCGAAAATTTCGCGGATTCGTTTAGTCGCAAGCTAGAATGCAAACCTCCACACTGTCTCACTGTGCTCGTGATTGGATCGCAGTTATCTGGACACGCCCCTCTACGACCGTGAGCCAACGATGCCCAGCTAGGAGAGAAGTAAGCGAATCGGGTAGTGCCAAATAACAAGGATATAAAATGTTCTCTCTAAGAAATCAACCAATGGGAAAGTAAACATGGGTCGAGCACACCTACAACTTTGAATACTATCCTGAGGCCAGAGGAATCCGCGAAATTTCCGGGTCTCTACATATGGCCCACGTCGAGCCAGGGCCGCAAATAGGGAAGGGGGGGGGGGGGGGGCAAGCGGGGCATACGCCCCGGGCAAAGCTGTGGGGGCGCCGAAATCGCTTGCATCGTAATTCCTACTACAACTGGTAACTGGTAAAAAGTTTTTTAACTTGCATGCCAGGAATGTCTAATCTGATTTACAATATAACGTCTCTCAACATATTTAATGAACAAGTCTAGTGATTATACGGACTACTTTATGGGCATAGTGGGTTCATGCATGGAAGGTACAGTAGCACAGAAACTGTTACATGTAGGTATGGGAAATGCTTGAATAGCACCATTTTTTCCGTGGAAGGGGTTCCGGACCCCCCCCCTTTATTGGTGTGGTATGTGTAAAAAATAGGGGAGGGGGGGGGGGCGCATGAATCCATTCATGCCCCGGGTGCCAGAGACTCTAGTTGCGGCCCTGCGTCGAGCAAGCAGTCTCCCGTCAGTTTCTCGCGAGTGCGCCGCGTTGTGCTATGTTGTCTATGGCGGAAAAAGCGCGCGCGTGGGGGGAAACGGAGTCGCTCACCGGACAGCAGCAGCTTCTCCTGGCGGTCGTTCTCCCTCTGGGTGCGGCAGCGCGTCTCCATGGAGCGGTGCGTCTCCAGGAAGGCCTTGCGCTGGCCGCGGTCCGTCAGGTACTTGGTGTACATGCCGGCGAAGTTCACGGCGATGTACAGCGTCGAGTTGGCGATGGGCTGGTACAGGTTCGACGTCACGTCCTGCGCGGCGGGGCACACATCACAACATCACAACATCACTGTCTCATCTCTCGGTACTGGCTTTGAATATATATACTGTATAGAAGTCGCCAGCCCAGGTTAAAATTTCTAATACGGTTTTGAGGTAGTTGGTTAATTCACCGCCGCAATCGCCACCATCTCCAGGGCATCGACTTGTGGTGGTCCCTAGCGGACAAGTGTCGAACTATTCAAACACCCCTTCCCCTTCCAGTTGAACGACCATGAGCTGCAGTGAATGATTGGTGGGGGGGGGGGGGGGGTGCGGGGAATGACAGCGGGCGACAGTGCTGCGCTCTAACGTCTAAATAACAACTAAGACGATACAGGGCGTTACGGCAGCGCACTGCAGCGGTGAAGTTCCCAAGCTGCTTATCATACGCTTCTGAAAAACGTAGAGTAAATCCTATCCACTCGCGACTTCTATACAGTATATATATATATTCAAAGGTACTGGTGAGTGGGACGGACGGGGTACGCACCAAAACGCCGAACGTACCACAACGCCGAACGTACGATAACGCCGAAAGCCATAACGCTGAATGCAGGGGAGCAACAACTAAATTTCCAAAAGGGGGGGAGGGTGCAATATACCTTTTTATAAAGAATCATCGATCCCCCCCCCCCTATTGAAGCGGGGGGTCCGGGGGCGGGGGTCCTCCCCCGGGAAAATTTGTATTTCAAGGTGGGAAAATGGTGCTATTAAACCATTTTTATTGTCTAAAAATTGATTACACAGCACTTTCTTTGCCCCCGTTTGCCACCACTTCAAGGTTTCAGGAGGAGGGGGGGGGGAAATACCCTTGCCCCCCCCCACCCTTGTTGTTGCGCCCCTGGCTGAATGCCAAATTGACTACAACGCTGACAGCTAGAAAACTGCTGTGTACCACAACGCCGAATTACCACAACGCCGAAATACATTAACGCCGAAAAATTTAATTGCAGGACTGCCACAAAGGTTAGGTTAGGTATGGTTAGGTAAGGTTAGGCTAGCCTAGGTTAGGTTAGGTTGTGGTATTTCGGCGTTAAGATACATTTAAGAAACACACACAAATCCATTCAGTTGTTTTTTATTTTGCTCTTGTGTCTCCCCCCCCCCCCCTCCTAATCCACGCAGCATATTTTTCGGCGTTACCGTATTTAGGCGTTGTGGTACACAGCAGTTTTCTAGCTGTCGGCGTTTCGGTCGTCAATTTGGCATTCGGCGTTATTGTACGTTCGGCGTTGTGGTATTTTGGCGTTGTGGTAACGACCCGGACGGACGTCACTTGAAATGGAAATGTATTACCACGATGCTGCCATCTGTGGCGGTTGGCGCGAAACCAAAGTTCACAAAGCCAAAGGGAAAATTTATAGATATAAATGTTTAATGAATTTTAACAATGTGGGCAGTATTTTAATGAAATCCCTTGTCGAAAGCCGGGGGTTCATTATTTTTTTCAAAAAAATGTTCTCTTTCATCTGAGCCGTTTTATTACATACTTTAAAATTTCAGTCTGTTATAAAATGATTTAACAGTCGATGTAGCTGCTCCGGAAACGAATTCTAGTGGAGGGTGTGGAGGCAACGTGTGAGTCGCGTCAAGAAATGTTGAAAACACAATTTTTTCGTGTATTTATCACGCTCGGCGTTATTCTAAAGAATTATATATTACGTTTCGTGTCCGAGTTTCGTATTACAAGTGTATTTGCAGCATGAGAACACACGAATTTGCTCATTACTGAGGTTAGATGTTACGCATCTCTGATGAGTACTCAAACACTCGCTCAACAGCAAGTACCAAGGAAGTACCCAGGTAAGGAAGGGCAAAATATTTGGGGCTCAGGCATTAGGTTGGCCTCGCCCGAATTTCGAGATTTTTTTTAATGCTTAAGTTTACCCTGATTACAAGTAATGCGATAGGTATGCACAGATCACGTTTACATCTGTGCCCACAGTGAAGTTTACTATCTTTATATTTCTATGTGATCGAGGGGTTTCAATTATTGGTCCCTGGATACTTGGTTTCTTTGAATGGCAGTTGGTTTATCCGAGGAAGAAGGGGGGGGGGAGGCTTTAGAAGGATTCAGGTGCCCCCCACCATCCTCTTCCGGAACTGAGATACACAGAGCGAGGAGTTGTAGTAGTTAGAAACATTTGTAACTACAGTAATCATAAAAAACTACCATTGAATTTTTAAAATAAATAATGTGCGTAGTTTTATTATTGTTCATTTTTTACGGCACCATAGATCGACCTAATTCATGAAAAAAGGTTGAATTCCGAAGACAAATGCCCTTCAGTCCTGAATACGCTCTTGATTAGTACCCTGGTTCATATCCTTGTTAATCTATCCAAGCTCAGTTTTTTTTCCCCCCATGGATTCCCGAAAATATTTTGAAACAAAATGCTGGGATGGTTCCTTGCTATGCGTAAAGTTCTGCAAAATTGGTATTAATCTCTGCTGCAAGGTTTAGACTCCACAAATGTGTGCATAGCTAAGTACATGGTTTTCATGGGTTCATTGGCTGATGGCACGTTTCACTTTCGCTTCAAGTCACACGTGATTCAACCATATTTATTTGAAAAGTGTTTTTCACTGGCTTAAAATCATTACTACCTGTCCAAATAACCCGGAATCTAGCGCCAGGCGTCATTCAAATGCAGTAACGTACCTTTGCAGGGGCGTAAGCAGAGGGGTTAGTGGGGATATATCCTCCACTCACAAAATCCTTAAATATCTGTAAAAGGCTATAATTCCCACCAACAAAAGGAAATAAATTTAAAGAAAAACAGCGGACGAGGAGGTTCTGTCACCTCCCCACAACACTGAAAACAAATTTTACGTACGCTTCCGAAATTTTTTCAATCTTGGCTGTCGTAAAATAATTAAGAGGATCTTGCAGAGTGGTTTGGCATTGCTTGAATTACTATAAGCCAATTACAACTAATAAAAAATAATGTGACCTAATTAAGTATTACTTGGAGGAATATGTGAAATGTGTCTCACGTCAATGAAATCTATGTACTCGGCTATGCACACGAATGTGTGGTCTAAACCTTGCACTAGAGAATGGCGAGAATTTGGGCGAGTGCCTAACTTCTAGAGAGAAAGCTCACACAGAATGTCAATTTGCTAGCTTTCTGAAAGTCAGAGTGCTACATGAGCGGTGGTAACATACAGTCAGATTATAGATGAGTGGGTTGGAACAGCTACTGCACCATATCGAAAGAAAAAAAAACTTTTTTTTTTTCCATAAGAAAACATTTAGTGAATCTTAGGACTGCCACAGTAAAGCGGAAATGGCCGATCGTCGACTAGTTTGTCTGGTATCCTTTTTGCTAGCGCATGCTCCATCTGATGCACTCTTACAATATATATGGATGTATGGGTAAAAATAAATGGAGTTAGGAATTGCCAGGAGATGGCACGTTGTGTAGTAGTTGAAGTCTTTTTCTGCTTCACCATGGCCATATTTAAGATCCCAAAACATTGTGGAAATGGTGCCCGATGATGGTTAACATCACAGGTTAGGATTTCTGTCATCAAACTTGAAATACGTGCCGAAAAATCTTTTCCACGATGCACTCGAGCAAATGCTATGGGTAGAGACCTGAAAAATTCGCGCATTCATTTCACGATAGGATAGAATCCAAAAAATCTTTCATTCTTGCTGCTTCGGTGATTGGGCCACAGTATATATGAAGGACTCTGGGCCAATGAAAAAAAAAAATGTAAACAAAAGAAGTATCGAATCACGAGCATCCCAGTTAACAGGTGCTGCGTGTCAGTAACCAATGATCAGATGCAATTCGCCCGAGTGCATGGAGGATCATGGAGTCCATCCTACAGGTCATTGAAATCGCGAATTTTTCCGGTCTCTAGGTATGGGTGTCTCGCAGACACGGCGCGTGCCGTCATCATCCCGGGCCGAAAGCGGCTCCGCGCGGTGTTTGAAGGCGCCGCTCACCATGCTCACCATCTGGTTGATGAACATGTTGACGACGGAGATGATGATGTGGATGACGGCGGTGGCCACGCCCAGGATCATGCACCAGCGCAGCGGCAGCGGCAGCATGGCGTACGTCACGAACACGATGAAGAGCACGTACCACACTTGGTACTGGAACGTGAAGCCGATGCCGGAGCCCACGAAACCTGACAGAAGGAACAACGCAGAACATGCCTTGCTTGAGTTCTATCGACAAACTTCACATCTGCATCTTCCACCTTAAAAAAAAAAAAAAAAAAAAATACGATCGAAAACATAATACAACTCTATAGTCTAAACTGCTTCTCAAGGCTGGTGTTTGCCTTTCAAGTTGGAGCTAAACAACTGGTTTCCCTTTTGCAAATAATAGAGTAATTATTTAAGATGGATCAATAAGGATCTGGATTATGTTTAATTGAAAAAAAGTTAAACAACCATGTCTCCATCGTAAACTTATTACATTTAAATAATTGGCGTTAAAACCTTTATGTTACATACTTTTTCTGATGTGTTACAACACACAATTATTTTAAAGAAATAAATTTTACTATAGGGACAAGCTTTTCAGTTGTAGTAGAATACGGTACACTTATCCAGACATTAACCAGATGCATAGTTTTACGCCTTAAATATTTTACCTTTTATTTCCAATCAAAATGTCGATCATTTCCAAATTCAAAGGCTTTTTAGATCAAAAGTTTTATTTGTATGATTTGAACTTAATTTTTGGTTTTGAACTTGTAGCCGAAGTTAGTCGGTAAAATTCTGACTCATCGTGTACATAATGTTTAAAAATTCGTGCTGCATACATTAGAGGTTGGTGGTACGCAACCAAAAAAAGAAAACCATGTATACAATGGAAGAAATACAGGGCAATTTCTAGTAAATTATATAAGCATCCAGTTCCGACGAGATGAATGCGAATCAAGAAAAGTTTCACATGCATGTACACGTACGGGCTTGCTGACGGCAATGAAAATGAAGCACAAAGATTTTACAGAACGTGTGTGTGTTGAAGCTGCTATTGTAAGCAATTGTTATGATGTTGAGATTTATGTAGTTGGAAGTTGTTAAATTTTATATTTTCCTTGACTTCATGTGCTGTCATTTTGTCTCTTTCTGTCTTGTTTCTCATCATGTACCGCCCTATCATGTTTCACCTGTTCATTTCCGAGTATAATAGTAGGCGATTTTTGAACGTATAGTTGTATTCTATCAACCCCGTAATGTATGTACTATGAATTTGGAAACAGCATGTGTATATGTATTCGGGTTTATGGTACCTCGGCTTGCCATTAATCTTTAGTTGCTAAGTTCTGAATGTTAGCTGTTGAAGTTATGGTATTAAATTGGTGAACACAATACCTTTATGGTTAGGAAGTTCACACATATATACTATATATGTACTTAAGAGGCTATTTTTAGACATATGTCTAACTATTGACTCAGTGGTTGGTAAGAGCTTTTAGTTAGGGTTGGGGATTGTTTAAATGTGTCTTGATTCAGGAGTATGTGTTGTTCATCCACTTCCTACTACGAAAGAAAATGGAAAACCATCACAGGATCACCCTGCCGTGACACCCTCCGTGATGTGGCTTTATAATGTCAGCAAAAATGTATAACATATATAACCATCTATTATTACTGTTTTATGTAATTTCATAAGTAAAACACTGAGCAGCCGAGGGATTGCAGCATTACATGTTGAGAAGGTACCACAGGCAGATAATTGTACATTGCGAGCTCAGCACTTTGCATGGTATAAAGGAACCATGCTAAGATGACAGACTAACCTCACACATTAATCAGTGACCAGGTGCAGATGAAAGGTCTACCTTGGGCGTTGAGCGGGAACCAGGCGCAGATGGCAGGCCTACCTTGGGAGTTGAGCAGGAACCAGGCGCAGATGGCAGGCCTACCTTGGGCGTTGAGCGGGAACCAGGCGCAGATGGCAGGCCTACCTTGGGAGTTGAGCAGGAACCAGGCGCAGATGGCAGGCCTACCTTGGGAGTTGAGCGGGAACCAGGCGCAGAAGGCAGGCCTACCTTGGGCGTTGAGCAGGAACCAGGCGCAGATGGCAGGCCTACCTTGGGAGTTGAGCGGGAACCAGGCGCAGATGGCAGGCCTACCTTGGGAGTTGAGCAGGAACCAGGCGCAGATGGCAGGCCTACCTTGGGCGTTGAGCAGGAACCAGGCGCAGATGGCAGGCCTACCTTGGGCGTTGAGCAGGAACCAGGCGCAGATGGAAGGCCTACCTTGGGCGTTGAGCAGGAACCAGGCGCAGATGGCAGGCCTAAGGCGTTGAGCAGGAACCAGGCGCAGATGGAAGGCCTACCTTGGGCGTTGAGCAGGAACCAGGCACAGATGGCAGGCTTACCTTGGGAGTTGAGCAGGAACCAGGCGCAGATGGCAGGCCTACCTTGGGCGTTGAGCGGGAACCAGGCGCTGATGGCAGGCCTACCTTGGGCGTTGAGCAGGAACCAGGTGCAGATGGCGGCCCAGTGGAGGTAGTTGTTGGCGAAGCAGCGCCACCAGCCCAGCACGCACACCGTGATGTTGGCGGCCATGGAGCAGGTGGTCCAAGCCACCGCCTCACCAGAGGGCACCTCCTCAAGGTCCTTGTCCAGAGCCCACACCACTCCTGGACACAGCGACCAAACCATCTTCAACTTCTCGGGAGGTCTGACGACCGTATGGATTTTGGATGATATGGAATACGTCCCAGTTAATAGTGTAGTTTCACATTTTTAGAAAATAAAAGCCTCTTAAAAAAACATTTTGTACTCATTGATAGGGACCGGAAAAATTCGCGGGTTCAATGACCAGCAGGATGAACTCCATAGTTCTACGTACACTCGGTCAAATGCCACCCACTCATTGGCTGCTATCTTGTGAGACGTCCCAACGTAGCAGCCTGTGATTCGATAAAGCTTTGGTTGGGTGTTTCTCATTAGCCCAGAGTCACCCAGGTGAGTTGTGAGCCAATAGCAGAGGCAGCACTGAGGTATAACTATTTGTATTTTAGCCTATCGCGAAATGAATACGCGAATTTTTCCAGTCTCTACTCATTGAGATTGGAGCGATTTCAAAGACTGAAGAAAATTAATATTTGTTGTAGCTCTGTAATTTTTTTACTTAAGGGTGATTGTGGGGAGTGGAGACATTCACCATTATCGTTATCAATAAAGATTACCACTGGTGACATAGCATCATGCTAAAGTGGAGCGAAGCGATAGGAGTCACATTTGCTACTACATGTAGTGAATTATCGCCTCTAAGCGCATGGATCTAAACTGACGCGCTGTCTTTACGACCTCCTGTCAAGCAACTATGAGATTTAATTGGTGATCAAAACAAATTATGACGTAGAAATGAAGATAAAGTGGTGTTTCACTACCTATTGTGCTTTAATTAATCCCTACCTCGAGGTCATCCCAAAAACAGATGTATAAGCCATTTTAACTCTCAAGTATATATAGTTTAAAAAAAACTTTTGGAACAGAAATATCATTCCTACCGTAAAACACTCTTAATTTTTTTTGAACAGACACCAATAATAGAACGTGACCAGTTTTTAAGTCACGTGTGTTCTTAAGAAGCTCTTAGAACGAATGCCCATATGGCTCAAGCTCAAGGTGGTATTTATTAAAAAATAAAGACTTATTTCGTGTGAAATTACCAATATTGTTCTGTAATCTGAACAAAATTCATTACTGTTTACCATGTTAATTCTTTTATGTGATTTTGTTTGTAAGAACCATGGTCTTATATTTTATGGTTTGATTTTAAAGTAGTTTTTTTATAGGTATCTGAAAATAATGCGAAAAGTTAGACGAAGCAAACACTTTTTTTTAATATTGAGCATCTCTTAAGAAAGTTAAATGAATAATACCAAATTTCAAATAATGCTATTTTTTTTAATGTTCAAACAAAAATGTGAGCGAGTCTTTCAGTGATGTGTAAAAATCTAACCTCGGTAAAGATCACATTCGTGTGTTCTCATGATGTTCACGTTGCAAACAAACTTATAATACAAAACTCGGCCATGAAATTTAAAGAATAATTCTGCAAAATAATGCCGAGCGTGATAAATATACTGCTCGACAAAAGATATTCGCTTTCAAATAATATAGCTATATAACAAAATTTCGAGACGCGAATCACACACGCACACTTACTTTCTGCTCCCGCCGCTAGATCTCGCTGAATGAATCAATCGTAAAAGGTTGCTTGCCACCATCAAGGAACTTATGAACTTTCGACGGACGGATGTAATTTTCCGGGCCGCCTGATTGGCTGCGGGTCACGTGACGGATTGTTCGGTCCCGGGGGGGGGGGGGGGAAGGGGGGTGCTGTCATAACTTAGAAACACCCAACTTAGAAACACAAAATTTAGAATTTTCTAAGTTATGACAGTTCTAAATTGTGACTTTCTATGTTATGACGTTTCTAAGTTGTGTGGTTCTGCGTTGCGAGTTTCTAAATCACGTGTTTCTAAGTTATGACAGTTCTAAGTTGTGTGTATCTAAGTTGTGATAGTTCTTAGTTATGATTTTATACGTTATGACGTTACTAAGTTGTGTGGTTCTGCGTTGAGTGTTTCTAAGTTACGTGTTTTTAAATTGTGACAGTTCTAAGTTGTGTGTTTCTAAGTTGTGATAGTTATAAGTTATGACTTTCTACGTTATGGCGTTTCTAAGTTGTGTGGTTCTGCGTTGCGTGTTTCTAAGTCATGACAGTTCTAAGTTGTGTGTTTCTAATTTTTGATAGTTATAAGCTATGAATTTCTACGTTATGACATTGCTAAGTTGTGTGGTTCTGCGTTGTGTGTTTCTAAGTTGTGTGTTTCTTAGTTATGATCGTTCTAAGTTGTGTGTTTCTAAGTTACGTGGATTTTTCCAAGTTTTCTAAGTTATGACCGTTCTAAGTTGTGACTTTCTAAGTTGTGTGTGGTTCCCGGGGGTGGGGCACTCACCCAGCACGACCTTCAGCAGCGAGTCGACCACGTTGACGACGATGAGCGACTTCTGGCGCTGGCGGTGCGAGTAGCGCTGGTAGGCCAGCTCCAGGTGGCTCTCCCGGAAGCTGTTGGTCAGCGACGGGCAGTAGATGCCCTTGTAGACGAAGCCCCGCTTGAACACCGCGCCTGCGCACCCGCGCACCACAACACCAGTCGACCCCGCGTTCGAGACATCCGATTCTTGGAACCTCGGTGTGCCTCGCGCCACATCGTCGTCAGCGAAGATGCTGGTCAGTCAACGACCCAGTGGCGGATCCAAGGGGGGAGGGGCCACCAGGGGCACTTGCCCCTGGTGCCCCCCCCCCGAAAAAACCAGTTGTCTGCTACATTAATATTGCCGACAAAAATGATTGTTTCTGGAACCAAAAAAATATTTCAATATAATTTACGAATTTCTTGTATAATCATCATATCTGGTGGTTGGATGTTATGTGTAGTGTGTGTAGATTAAATACAAATTTAGTAATTTTAAGACATTTTTTCTCTGGCTTCTCTGAAATCCTAGAGTGCCCCCTCCGAGGTGAACCTCTGGATCCGCCGCTAACGACAATATGTCCTAAAGACTGGAAACTCAGCCTTTTTTGTTTTCACGCCGACCGCGGAACGACTAACTGACAAATCTGTTCTCTTCCCCTCTATACGGCAATCAATTAAAGTTCAACACGCTAATTTTTTAAAGTCTAAAATCTTTGCAGTAGAAAATGTAAACCCTAAATAAATGTGTTTATAAACTATAACAATTTAATTTTTACCGGGAGCATACCTGTAGCCGCATTCAGTCACCGACTACACTGCCATCTATGAATCTACAAATGAAGTAACATGACTGAAAGTGTGCTTGATGATAGAATGTATCGAACAAAAAAATCGATTGTCAACAATTTTATTTTGAAGCTCGAACTGTTAGTCTCGCTTAATAGAGTATTTATAATAATAAACACCTCAATGCTTGTGTATTTTCAGAATGCTCGAAAAAATTTCAGAACGCTGAATTTTTTTTTTTTAAATTTAAAAGCATTTCTTCTTCACATTATGGACTAATTATACCTGCTAATTTCATTTGCTTCAGTTATTATCGAAGCGTATCAGGTCGTAACATATTACCGTTAAAAAAAACAAAATTAAACAAACAATAATATATATAAAAATATTTTTTAAAACTCATACATTTAATTCATTAACGTTTCAACTATTATTTATTATAACTATTAATGGTCTCTATAAATTGACAAACGAACTAGCTAGCTAAAGTAACGTTATATGTCATGTCGATTCTAACAACTACTTGTGTACATAACATGATATTTGAGTTGCCACCCCGCTGGTGCAGTTAATAAATTTACAATAAACATTAAATCAAATAAATTTGAATTACGTTTAATTTTATAACATTTATGTACTTTTTACTTCCAAAATTAAAAAAAAAATTGTTGCAAGGTATTGTATCCATTTTTTGATTTCATTTATTTACCATAAACCTAAAAAAAAAAAAATAAAAAAAAAAAAAATAAAAAAAACATAGAGGCAATATAAACAAAAATGAAGGGTTGAAATGATGAAATGATTCCAATAGCCCCACCAAAAATGGTTCAAATAAAAACTTCACCCTCAAGCACTTATACAGGAAATTGAGTCTTAGCTTTGAATAGAATAGGTGAAGTTTTTTCTTATTTTGTTACAAAAATCCCCATGGCCAACCCTACATGTTTAATTATGACTAGTTTTCCCGAAAACATAAACAATTGACCTAAGAAAAACGTTTTTAAAACAATTAAATAAAAACTATAATATAAAATTTTGGGTTTTATTTTCTCAAGCAAAATTTCTATGTGTATGACTTTTAACAGTCTACTATTACCTGAAATTTCAGTGTGACAATGAAACAACTCAATTAAAAAGAAAACTTACAAATTAAAAAAAAAAATGTTTTAAGGTATTACTGGACCGTTTCAATTACAAAGTCCTCGCTACGGCCCTGGTGCGAGTGGACCAGTTGGAGGCCAGGAAATACACGTTACGAAATAGACGGCGTTAATTACTGACAAACACTTTTCTTGACACGGGAGGGTTAAAGCCGGAAGAACGTAGGCTAGGGGTGGCCAAAGGTCTGGCAATGATCATAATATCGCAAGCCAAGTATACATTATACTTGTGTAGTGATTTGAAGTTCAGGTGCCCGCTAGCGATTAGAGCGACGCTCGATGGTACTTCTAGCGCGCTGTCGCCTCTAAGCGCAAGGCTCTGAATTGGAGCGCAGTCTTCTCGTCGTGCACGGATCAACTTTGACATTTGAGCGGTGACCATAGCCAAGTATGACTGGTCAATTAAGATAAAGGTTTATTGCAAGTCCCTTTAGTGACATCAAGGATCGCTACCGGGAGTTTCGTAACTTAATATTATTTTTAAAACATTTTTTTAGTCATTTTAACTTTTAAAAAAGTACAGTTTATAAACAAAATATGGAAACATTAATACCGATGCGATCTTAATATATTCTCAAATGCATTTCGTGAACTGACGCCACTCAGATGTCTTGAGCAGTTTTAAAATCGCGTGGATTATTTTGGATCACTGCACACAGTATGTGTGCAAGAGTAGGCAGGGGCCTTAATTTACTAGTCCTGGTTGTGGGTATTTTAGGTTTACAACATGGGAACCTAGTTAAATTACTTATCTAAAGTTGGAGTCAGCTCAACGCCTAAGCCTAAGGTGGAATTGGTACCTACGAATTTACAGTCAGCTCTTCAAATGTTCATACCACGAAATGAGCGTACCGAATCAATACATATTTTATGTTTATTTACATAATTATTTATATGTTTCAGTTAAAATATTTTGATGAAATGTTACAGGAGAGGTATAAAAATACACATACACACACACGCATGAACTTCAAAGTCGTCAGTACTGATTTCATTTACTATATTTCATCCAACATTGTTTATTAAGTTTTTTTTCTCGAATATAAAATACTTCGAATACTGAACATTTGATGGAATTTAAGGATTCCAGGTTTTTATTTACCAATTTAAAGTATTTATATTCCCTACGTACTTTACCTAGGTTTGCATTAATTTTTCTTTATTGGTTATGACCAGCCAAAAAATCTGTTTTCGCATCTTTACAGGTCCAATAAGAACTTGATGATTTCGTGTTCTTACTGAACGAATAATGCAACTCTTAGGTGATATTATATTATCGATTGCAATAAACACAATTTTTTTGTGTAAATTGACAAAAAAAATGTTGCCTTGGTGCAGTTCGCTCAAGCGAAATTTACTATAAAAAAACCGTGAGCCAGTCAGTCAGTACTCTCGCAAGTGATATGTAAACATATAACCTCAGTGACGAGCAAATTCATGTGTTCTCATGTCGTTCATGCTGCATCAAAACCTATAATATGAAACTTTGACACGAAATTTAATGTATAATTCTTTAAAATAATGCCAAGCGTGATAAATAAACTTTTAAATAAAACAGTCATGGATGCGGATCACATAGCCTACACTTCTTTCTGCGCCCACCGCTCGAATTTGCTGCCTGCATTGTAAACGTCGCTTGCCACCATCAAACGCAGATACCAATGAGCAGCAAGAAACAACCGTAAGTCTTAAACTATTAGAAAAACGGCTCTGATAAAACAACGGCTTTGTACGTGATTTGATTAAAAAACTGCCCATCTTGTTTAAATCCAATAAACAGTTAATACTACAAATTTTCTGCACCCGTTAGAAGTTATAATTCTATTTTATTACTAAAAAAATACCTGAAACATTCAAAAATATGTAATATTACATTAAGTATATGTTGTGCTTAAACGGTTGAAATATGCCTGTAGATACTTCATACAAACAAACTTTGTATTTATTAAGCTTATTCAACAATATTATTATATTATGTTATTAATGTGCGCTCTACAACTGTGATACTAAGCCTCTTGGGAATTTAGAAGGAGACTATGTATTATAATCATTGTAATGCCAGATTTCTTAGGTATTTTAAAACTTGACATTACTTTTATCTATAGGTATTTTAGTATACCAAATATATTCCAGGCTAGATTCACTGTCATAATGTTTCGTTTGGCACACCTATACGTTTTGTATGTTCTCTAATGTTTAATAAAGTACGTATATACGGGTTTGTGTTGCTACATGTCGGTCCGCCATCTTTACACCAGATATTCATCGAAATCCGTTATATTTTCACGAAATCACTCCTACCAAATGCTGTACACCGAGACCTAAGAAGTGTACACATCAAAAAGTAAAAAAAAAAAAAAAAAAAAAAAAAAAAAAAAAAAAAAAAAGGGTTGTCTGTAAAGTCGGTTTACGGACGATAGTTTAACGTGACGTCATAATAAAACATTGATGAAATGATTGTATACTTTTATGAATAAAGTTGAATAATTTTTATTGAATTATCACTATTTTGTATGGATACAAAGAAGGAGTGAAATTAAATCTACAATTTAATTCATAAATTTACTTTTATTTGCACTCATTAATTCAAATATGTTTATTACTTTAATGAACAGATTATTTTAACTATAACTTTTGTACATGTTTGCTATTTAACTTCTTCCAATCTATGTTATTCTGTTAAGGATAGGACGATGATAGGAAAAGTAGGAAACGAATGGGAGTTTTTCAAATTTAATGTGCCTCGAAAAAGTCAAATCGATGGTTGTTCCAATCGAGTGGAAGAGAGATAAATGCGGCGCAAGCGTACAATGAGCGTTACAGGACACAGCGTAACGGGACAATGTGCGTAACGGGACCCTTTTTCGTGCGTGCAGCCGGCGTTCATCGATTTATTAGACGTTGTCACGTCAAAAAGAGACTTCGTGATTATTTACCTGTCAGCTGTACAATATGTGCTTTGGGAAATATCTGTGTGCGTGTGGGAAAAACGTGTTTTAAGGGAAGGTTTTATGTCAAGTATGCATAATGCATTACGAAAGAAACTATGATGGCCTTAAAGGTTCGACCACGTAAAAGTTGTATACTTCGGTCCGCTCTGCAGCACGCATCTTTGAGGTTACGAAATATAATAATATACTTTATCGTCAACGTTGATATCTAAACCTTGAAGATGCCTGTTGCAATACAGCGCGAAACAATATACCACTTCAACGAGGCTCATATTAAATAAGCCAAGGCAGTTTATTCAATAACTGCAGCGGAAGTCTGGAATCTACTATAGTGAAATAAACTATTTGAAAGTTCGATTTTCAAGGTTGCCTATCTCCCTTCAATTTCGCGATAGGCCATTATTTTTGCGGGTCGTGTTTGTCTACCCTAATTTATTTTTCACAAGGAATCACCACTCTACGTTTTTTTCCTGGAATTCAGAACCATCACGTATGAACACTCTAAAGAAAATTGAAAGCTAGAAGGGAAGGAAGATAGAACGAGCAACTTTGTTGTTCTCCTTGTGTTTCGGCTACAAAATAATCTCTCCCTCTCCTGTATCAACGAAGGCATATTACGGATATGGAAGGCGAGAGGAAATTGTTTGAAACTTGAAATTATCGTCCCTTGATAACAGCAGTTACGACGTAAATGTAAGATATACTCACGAAACCATTTTTTCCCCCTTTCGAAAGTGGGGTTAAGAAGAAGCAAACTCCTGCATCAGTATCCAATTAGTGTCAATCAATTTCTAAGTAAAGCTCATAGTATATGTTTTTGCTGAGAATGTGGCACAATGGTAAATTTGATAACTTTGCAGGAACTTTGTTGTTTGGATCACAAAATAACGAGTAACTACTCCCACAGCAAATGATCGTTTTGTGCTAGATTTAATTTTAGAAGCCTGCCTGTATTACAGTTAGTAGAGATAATTAAGGTTTATAACATGGGCGCATAGTTAAATTTCTTATCTAAAGCTAGAGTCAGCACAACGCCTAAACATAAGGTAAAGTTGGTACCTACGATATTACGGTCAGATATTCATATGTTCATTCAACGAAATGAGTGTACCGAATCAATAAATATTGTAGTTTTATTTTGCATGATTTTATATTTAATTAAAAATATTTTGGAGAAATGTTACAGGATATAAAAAAAATCACACACACGCACAAACAGACATAGTAAAATTCAAAGCATTCCCTCTGTTCCAAGAATATTTCTGATCACGAGTACTATGAAATAGTGAAAGCTCTCAACTAAAAACAGAGCAAGTTATTTTTTTCCCTTCGTGCACAGCAACTCTTAAAAAAACTGTTGATTGCTTGGAGGAGCTAGAATGTTTAAGTAACGCTCGATAAATGCTTTACACCAGACTGTACTTCGATGTCTGAACAATGAGGGGAAGGAAGGGTAGATCAGAATTAGACACAATCAGTATTTGGCATCAAAGGGACAGCTCTAAATGTAGAGCTTGTTTTACCTTTCAGTCAATGCGCTGTTCATGTCGTGCCACTTAGAAGCACAGCTCTCTCTGGTCCAAACTAAGCGACGACAAGCTTAACATCATGTCGAGATCCGGAATCGGAACCCAGAATCATCATCGATGTCCTTTGTTGGAGTTCAACAGATCCTTTTCGCGGAGATTACAATAAACTGACTCCTTCTGGCGAAATGCAGTTACACATTTCAAGCTCATATTTCAAGGACTTATGGTGACATAATTGGAAAGTTTTCGTGGGAACTCTTCACCAGCTTTAAACATACTGACATTATGTGCCGCAAAAATTATAAACAGTCCGTCTGGGCACTAAACCGTTTGACTCAAGAAGCATCGAATGAAGTTCAAGTGAAACGTTTTAAAGACCGGTTATTAGGGCCTAATAAAAAAAACCTGATCAAGCCATCCGTCCATTCAGAAGCAACGAAAAGGTTGATGCGTTCAACAACTGAGTTATAGATGATGATCCCCACAAAGTTACTGTAGTAGCTCTAGACGAAATGAAAGGCCAACCCAACGAAATATGAAAGCTTTGTCTCGACATAAAATACACGTTGAGCATGAATTTTGACCTTGAAGTCGGCCTAGGAGTGGTTGTCACTTTAAAACATATCGACTTGCGTTCAAGATTTTCCGGTAACTAGAGTTTTACTGTTGCTTCGGGGTTAAATACGAAAGGTAAATTCGGCGGGAAATGCGCTGCAACTCTGAAACAGAACGAACTCCGGTAGAACTGTAAAAACAATAAATCACTGTTCAAACCCCTACTAATATTATAAATGCCAAAGTGTGTTTGTCTGTTTGTCCTTCTTTCACGTAGCAACTGGGCAATGGATCGACATGATTTTTTTAATGTACATAGTTTATGGGCCGGAAAGTGAAAGAGACTACATATAATTACGAAATTTAATATCTAAAGGGATGAAAAAGGTGTGAATTCAGTTTTATAATAAAAAAATCATAGGAGGTAGGTCATAGGCACACAATCAGTGAGTTTTTGTCATACCTCTGTGTCCGCCACACGGTCATATAGTAGGGTATGGTAACTTCCTATCCTTCTCATGGGTGAAATCCACCATCCGCTTAGGTAAGAAGCTCACGGCTGCTAGCCAACAAAAGGCGCTAATAACAGTTTAGTTTAGAACTTCGTCAATAGATGGCGTTGACTGAAATTTGTAACGCGCTATCGTTTGGTGCGTATGTCACGTCATGCCTAGGGGTTTTCCTGCCTTCCCACAAAATGAAGCTGAAGATTGGGGTCATGGTTTTGCTGATGTGTAGCCTCGATACACCGAGATAGTGCAATCAATGGTGATTTAAACTCATAATTTCCCGTTTTACAAGTGTATGTCCTACAAATTTGACACTCGGTAGTGATGTTCCTTATATTATGACGTGTTTATCCCGGGAAACGCCGAATACTTCAGCTAGTAATTCTATAAACACAATCTAAGTATTTTTTAAAATATAGTATATATGTTAACTATAGACAAACTACCATTTATTACGCCTATGGTAGAACTTTTACAATGATGTATATGCACACGTACAGTGCACTGACAAAAAAAATTGGTTGTCTGTAAAGTCGGTTTACGGACGATAGTTTAACGTGACGTCATAACAAAACATTGATTAAATGATTGCATACTTTTATGAATAAAAGTAAATCATTTTTATTGAATTATCACTATTTTGTATGGATACAAAGAAGAAGTGAAATGATATCTACAATTTAATTGATACATTTACTTTTATTTGCACTCATTAATTCAAATATGTTTATTATTTGAACGAAGAGATTATTTTAACTATAACTTTTATACATGTTTGCTATTTAACTTCTTCCAATCTGTGTTATTCTGTTAAGGATAGGACGATGATAGGAAAAGTAGGAAACGAATGGGAGTGTTTAAAGGATGATGTGAAGGAAAATGGCTTACCCAACACCAAGATGCAGTCAAAAAGAATATATTTGCGCCACGGACTCTGCAGCAATGCTAGGAGGAACGGGTTAGCAAAGAGCAATGAAAATGTTACATTGAAATGCATGATAACAGAATTACGCCATGGACTCGGTCGCAATGCTATAAGGTTCAGGTTAGCAAAGAGCAATATAAAATGAGCGTAACGGGACACAGCTAAACGGGACAATGTGCGTAACGGGACACATTTCGTGCCAGCGTTCATCGATTTCTTAGACATTGTCACGTCAAAAAAGGGCACTGATTAATTTAACACGTGATATTAAGGTAATTTCATCTGTAGCCTACATCCAATTGTTATAAAATATTCATTGCATAAAATGTCTCGATAATCCGAGCTGGATGGGACCGGAGCCAACTCGGATTATCAGAACCTCGGATTATTGGAAATACGAATAAAAACACGCAAAATCAATTTCTAATACATATGTCGATGTTTTAATAAAAATAAAATACAAACATATTGAAAGGCAGATTAGAAATATATACATAATTATTTTTTAAAATAATCTATTATTGTTTTTTTTTTTATGCTCCTTGCTTCTCAGCTGCTCGTGTGCTCCACTTCTTAAAAAACATTACGTCATTTGGAGTGACGTCATCTTGCTGCTCCACGTATTCGAGTGCCTTTTCTAAGCGTAGAAACCCATCTGCATGGCTAATTTTTTTGTTGATTTCTTCTTCCTCTTGTTCGTCTTTTTCGGTGTCCTCATCCCGGTTGTTGACCATTTAAATAATTTTCTCATCCGTCAATTCTTCAATTTCATCACTGTCTAACCACTTCTTAACCTCTTCAGCACTGGATTCCATTTCGCAGCCAGGGATTGCCACCATTAAATTCAATAGAGTCATATTATCACAGTCATCTTCAACTGTTTCTTCTTCTTCACTTTGTGAAACTCTCGGTTTTATAAGTTTTGACCAGGATTTCTGTATAGTTTCCTGTTTAATTTCTGACCACGCATCAACTAACCAATAGATAACGTCTTTTATATTAACTGTTTTTAGCATATCTACTAATGAAATTTCTTCTTCTTGCAAAATATATGTCAGAAGCATGCGTCTGTACTTTTTCTTTATTGTCGCAATGACGCCTTGGTCCATAGGTTGAATGAGGCTAGTCACATTTGGGGGCAGGAAAACAGTTATAATTTCATCACTTGAAAGCTCTTCTACGTTTGGATGGGATGGAGCGTTGTCAATAACCAACAGTGCTTTTCTCGGTAATTGTCGTTCTTTTAAAAACGTTTCTACTGAAGGAACAAATTCCTCGAAGAACCAATTTTTAAAAATGGTCGTATTCATCCACGAGTTCTTTTGATTTTTGTATGCGACGGGTAGTGCGTTCATATTTACATTTTTAAAAGCTCTAGGTTTTTTTGACTTTCCTATCACCAAGGGACGAAGCTTATGTGTCCCAGAGGCATTGGAACATGGTAGAACAGTAATTCGTTCCTTGCTCTTTTTATGCCCAGGAGCGGAAATCTCGTCTTTGGATGCTAGACTCTTGTCAGGTAGCATTTTAAAATTTAACCCAGTCTCGTCACAGTTATATAATTGATCATGTGTGTAGCCCCCTTCTTCGATCATGCTTTGAAATTTTTGAACGTAGTTTTCACCACCAGCAGCATCAGCTGAAAGCTTTTCTCCCGTGATATGCAATTGCCGCACACCGTATCATTTTCCATTTATTCAGCCATCCTTTACTGGCATTAAAATTGCTTTCACCTTCTTGTAATTTATTACGAAAATAATGCGCTTTTTCTTGTAATATAGGCCCAGAAAGAGGGACACCTTTTTGCCGCTGTGCTAAAAACCATGAAAACAAAGCTTCACTTGTTTTTTCGTACTCACTTTTTTTCATACGAGATCTGGATGTTGTAGCCTGAGAAAGATTTTTTTGAGTTTGCCATAACTCCAATTTATGTCTGTTGCGCCTCCAGTCACCCTCAGTAACAGCACTCACTCCTAAATCACGCGCAATTGTTTTTAGCGGCTCACCTTTATCAACCCGCGTCAGAGCTTCTAATTTATCACTTAATGATATTTCAGTATGTTTTCTTTTACTCATACTGGTCCGTAATAGAACTGGGACGTAACTACATAGATGTGCTCACGGCGAAGAACTTACGGGAACTAAAAATTGCCCTCTGGAGGGAACGCGGGGAATTGACGAGGGGGCGGAGGATCTAGGCCGACGGAGAAAAGGGGTTTCCCCCAATGTTCTAAAAATAGATTCTTGCGACTTCTGACAGGGGTGGGCCGCTACCTGCTATGTACAGTCACTTACCCAACTCACCCCATCAGGCCTTCCTCCTCAACGTAGCCCTGGCCGTCCCTACATGTTTGTGTGTTTGCAAAATTCATATTTTTTTCTTTCTCATAACCCCCGAAACTGACTCGGATTATTGGAAACTCGGATTATCGGAGCTCGGATTATCGAGACCCTAAAGTACTTGTATTTTTACCGAAGCCTGTAGAACAATTAAATTTTATAGAGATATTTGTGTAAAATGACAGTTGTACTATTTTTTAAAAAATCACGACAAAAATGTAAAATTACAAAGTAGACGCGTTATGAAATAAACAATGAGTGAATTTTTACGATGCGCGTGTACCATGCAACGAAGTTTTCACAGGATGAAAAAAGATTCCATACAAATAAAAATGATATATGTGCTTTTACACCTTACACTATAGTGATTGACAATGAATCCTGGACCATATAAATAAAAACATTTATTTATTATGAATATTAGAGACCGAAATTAGGTTCATATACTTTTTCAAGAGTATTTATACAATTATTGAGGTTATGTTCACGTATGTATAATTTATTTGCATTGTAAATTATTACATTATTATGTAATATTTAATTAAAATTAATAAATCAGAATAATTATTGATTTTCATTACTAATCAAAAAATTTCTTAATTTTACTAAATAAAATTATTATCTTAATTCTTGTTTTTATGTTAATATTTAGTACTGATTATTTAATAATTTTTTTTTAATTTGATTGAATTTGAGCTTTACTGACTGTATTTATAATACAATCCAGTCCTCTTATAGTTTTATTTATATTAATCATTTTAACGAAAATTTAAAGTTAGTGTTTTGTTACGCTAAGTAAGTATAAATGCTAACGCGCGTACATGATAACATGCACACATATATGTTGCAAAACTATTGTTTTGAGAAAAAGGCTCCGAAAGTAATTTGTTTGCTACTTGCTTATGTGTACATAGCACCTTTATCAACTCGTAACTATGCTATTTTTGAAGTTAGAGGGAAGGTGTCTTTACCATTACATAGAATGAATCATAACACCTTCATCCCTGGACTTAGTGAAATTTTTTAAAAAAATGTAACATAACACCTTCATCCACTTACCCCTTCACATATTTTCACACTGTAGCATCTCTTCAAATGACAATGTGAATGTTGCAGGTGGGTTCCTAACTAATGGATGTTGTACACGGGGCACTCACCGCTGTTGGCGACCGACGACTCGTCTTCCTCGACGGCGACCACGGCGGTGAGCTCCGCCAGGGGCAGCTGGTCACCGCCCCCGCCGCCTCCGCCCCCGCCGCCCTCCGTCGGCAGTGGGGGCGGCGTGCACGAGCCGTCCCCGGGGCTGCGCGGCTCGTCGGGCACCTGCGGACACACGCACGCCGGCCATGTGTGTTGTGTGCGCGGCGGACTGTGTTGTGTGCGCGGCGGACTGTGTTGTGTGCGCGGCGGACTGTGTTGTGTGCGCGGCGGATGGTGTTGTGGGCGCGGCGGACTGTGTTGTGGGCGCGGCGGACGGTGTTGTGTGCGCGGCGGATGGTGTTGTGTGCGCGGCGGACTGTGTTGTGTGCGCGGCGGATGGTGTTGTGTGCGCGGCGGATGGTGTTGTGGGCGCGGCGGACTGTGTTGTGTGCGCGGCGGATGGTGTTGTGGGCGCGGCGGATGGTGTTGTGTGCGCGGCGGACTGTGTTGTGTGCGCGGCGGATGGTGTTGTGGGCGCGGCGGATGGTGTTGTGTGCGCGGCGGACTGTGTTGTGTGCGCGGCGGATGGTGTTGTGTGCGCGGCGGACTGTGTTGTGGGCGCGGCGGACGGTGTTGTGTGCGCGGCGGATGGTGTTGTGTGCGCGGCGGACTGTGTTGTGTGCGCGGCGGATGGTGTTGTGGGCGCGGCGGACTGTGTTGTGTGCGCGGCGGATGGTGTTGTGGGCGCGGCGGATGGTGTTGTGTGCGCGGCGGACTGTGTTGTGTGCGCGGCGGATGGTGTTGTGGGCGCGGCGGATGGTGTTGTGTGCGCGGCGGACGGTGTTGTGTGCGCGGCGGACTGTGTTGTGGGCGCGGCGGACTGTGTTGTGTGCGCGGCAGATGGTGTTGTGGGCGCGGCGGATGGTGTTGTGTGCGCGGCGGACGGTGTTGTGTGCGCGGCGGACTGTGTTGTGTGCGCGGCGGATGGTGTTGTGGGCGCGGCGGATGGTGTTGTGTGCGCGGCGGACGGTGTTGTGTGCGCGGCGGACTGTGTTGTGGGCGCGGCGGACTGTGTTGTGTGCGCGGCGGATGGTGTTGTGTGCGCGGCGGACGGTGTTGTGGGCGCGGCGGACTGTGTTGTGTGCGCGGCGGATGGTGTTGTGGGCGCGGCGGACTGTGTTGTGTGCGCGGCGGATGGTGTTGTGTGCGCGGCGGATGGTGTTGTGTGCGCGGCGGATGGTGTTGTGTGCGCGGCGGACGGTGTTGTGGGCGCGGCGGACTGTGTTGTGTGCGCGGCGGATGGTGTTGTGGGCGCGGCGGATGGTGTTGTGTGCGCGGCGGACTGTGTTGTGTGCGCGGCGGATGGTGTTGTGTGCGCGGCGGACTGTGTTGTGTGCGCGGCGGATGGTGTTGTGTGCGCGGCGGATGGTGTTGTGTGCGCGGCGGATGGTGTTGTGGGCGCGGCGGACTGTGTTGTGTGCGCGGCGGATGGTGTTGTGGGCGCGGCGGATGGTGTTGTGTGCGCGGCGGACTGTGTTGTGTGCGCGGCGGATGGTGTTGTGGGCGCGGCGGACTGTGTTGTGTGCGCGGCGGATGGTGTTGTGGGCGCAGCGGACTGTGTTGTGTGCGCGGCGGATGGTGTTGTGTGCGCGGCGGATGGTGTTGTGGGCGCGGCGGACTGTGTTGTGTGCGCGGCGGATGGTGTTGTGGGCGCGGCGGATGGTGTTGTGTGCGCGGCGGACTGTGTTGTGTGCGCGGCGGATGGTGTTGTGGGCGCGGCGGACTGTGTTGTGTGCGCGGCGGATGGTGTTGTGGGCGCGGCGGACTGTGTTGTGTGCGCGGCGGATGGTGTTGTGGGCGCGGCGGACTGTGTTGTGTGCGCGGCGGATGGTGTTGTGTGCGCGGCGGATGGTGTTGTGTGCGCGGCGGATGGTGTTGTGTGCGCGGCGGATGGTGTTGTGGGCGCGGCGGACTGTGTTGTGTGCGCGGCGGATGGTGTTGTGGGCGCGGCGGATGGTGTTGTGTGCGCGGCGGACTGTGTTGTGTGCGCGGCGGATGGTGTTGTGTGCGCGGCGGACTGTGTTGTGTGCGCGGCGGACTGTGTTGTGTGCGCGGCGGACGGTGTTGTGGGCGCGGCGGA
Source organism: Bacillus rossius redtenbacheri (assembly GCF_032445375.1). Taxonomy (NCBI): domain Eukaryota; kingdom Metazoa; phylum Arthropoda; class Insecta; order Phasmatodea; family Bacillidae; genus Bacillus; species Bacillus rossius. Next base: position 70,836,890 of record NC_086333.1, on the reverse strand, counting down.
CTGTGTTGTGTGCGCGGCGGACGGTGTTGTGGGCGCGGCGGATGGTGTTGTGTGCGCGGCGGATGGTGTTGTGGGCGCGGCGGACTGTGTTGTGTGCGCGGCGGATGGTGTTGTGTGCGCGGCGGATGGTGTTGTGTGCGCGGCGGACTGTGTTGTGTGCGCGGTGGACTGTGTTGTGTGCGCGGCGGATGGTGTTGTGTGCGCGGCGGACGGTGTTGTGTGCGCGGCGGACGGTGTTGTGGGCGCGGCGGATGGTGTTGTGTGCGCGGCGGACGGTGTTGTGTGCGCGGCGGACTGTGTTGTGTGCGCGGCGGATGGTGTTGTGTGCGCGGCGGACGGTGTTGTGGGCGCGGCGGACTGTGTTGTGGCCATGTGGAGACCCCCCACATTATTTTGTGGGCCCCGTTGCTAGAAGTCATGATGCCCCCCCCCCCCCCCCTTTTTCTTTTTCTAACAGTAATAAAAAATGTTTTTTTTTCCTTTTATGTATATTGTTTTAATTATATATTTTTTTAACCTTTTCACAATTATTTTTAAAACGCATTAAAACTAGTTTTAAGTCAGTGTTTCGATTGTCAAAACGTAAATGTATTTTGAATAATGGAAAATAAATGAGTGTAAGTGTTCTGCACTGTGAACATGGTGTCGCGTCAATTGGTGGTGGTTTCGTTACTCACAGTTGTAGATTCAGACACGTTCTGTACGCACAGCATATTCCGAATAATATTAGTCTGGTGTAATATTTCATCGGTTACTAAATTTAGGCCTTACTGTTTAATTGTTTTCTATGATTAATTTAAAATTGTCTACTTTTTTGTTTTAAGATTTTTTTTCTTTCCTTCGGAGGCGCCCTAGACCCAGGGGCCCCGTTGCCATAGCAACGGTAGCACCGGCCATATGGGGGCCCTGGCCATGTGTGTTGTGTACGGGGCGGACGAGCGAACAGAGTGAGGCCCCAGGTGCACTGTTAGAAAATACTTCACCTTAAATTTTGGCGAAGAACGCTCGTTATTAATATTACCCAGGGATCATCGTAAATTTATGAGTGTTGAGTTCATGTAACTTGAACTCTAATCCACAAGAATAATGTTGGTACCTATACAACCAAAACTAATAGTGTTAATATTAGTTAATAAATAAAACTCGAGTTAACTAATTGGGTTATCCTTTCGAACCTGTTTTTCCCACACGTAACACACACACACACACACACTCTCTCTCTCTCTCTCTCTCTCTCTCTATATATATATATATATATATGTGTATATATGTATATATACATATAGTATATATACACACACACAAAATGACTTGCTTTAAAATAAACATAAAAAAATTGACATAAGATCAAAATATCAAAACTATTAAATAAAAACCAAAATATATAATGTTCAGTTTTCTTTTCTCGGCAAAATAATAAATTAAATTTCTATGAGTAAAAGTTGGAGTTCTAAACGTCTACTATTCCCTGAGATTTTAGAGCGACAGTTTTTTTTTAAAATCCAATCATAAGAAAATTTATTAAACTTTACTTCTTGAAGGGTCAAAAAATAATTAAAACTTCCAAACAAAATCAGCTACAAAAGTAAATCTTTTACATGTAAAATAATAAAAACTGGGGAGCGAGCCATTCAGTACCTATTCCGCAGTTAATTCTCGGTAAAGAGCGAATTCATGTGTTTTCATGTTGCAAATAATAATGTAATACAAAACTCGGACAAGAAATTTAACGTAGAATGCTTTGAAACAACGCCGAGCGTGATAAATGAGCCATTCCCATGACCGGGTTTATAAACTACACGAGGAACGCCAGGATGCAACAGCGCAACACGCCGTCAGCACAAGAAAATAAATCATGAAATCATTCAACGATAAAAGCTGTTTATTTAATTAAGCGGACGGGTTCGCCCCAAGGAGAAAATTGACGCGGCGAGACCTCGTGAACATAGAGAAATGACACACACTCACTATTTATGTGTCTATGAAACATGATTTTTTTCTGCAATTAAAATTGTAATATACAAAAAGGGTATTGAAAATTGAAACAAATATGGCGACACTACAAACTGTCAGGATCTTTATTTTTCTTACTCTCTACTTAGTTCCTTACAATAGCATTCACTCTCTTTCTCTTTCTATTCCCCCTCCCCAGCAGCGTTAAACGTTTAACGCAACCTTGTTGGAAGTCTCATTAGAAGTATAACTTCAATAACAGTCGTTTCTAAAACACACAAGTCACAAGACGTAACCAACCGTATGACATAAATTTGTAAAACATCTGTAAACCGGTTCTCTAAAGTGTGGCTGCTGAAAGTTTTGCGTCTTGAGTTCCACGCGTAGTTGATAAACCCGTCCAGCTTTCAACTGCATCATGAAATATTTCCGAGCTTGAGATGGTCGGGTGTATCCCAAGAGCTCACCCAGTGCTGTCATCTTGCAGTCACACCTATCAGTAATCGTATTTATGCAGAGAATAATACACACGTGAAGCAAACATGATAAAGTTTGCGGCTATAAAAAAAAAGTAATTCATCTATACAGTAATCAGCTAACCAATCCGTTGAGAGGTTTAAACATTACGGAAGTAAAAAAAAAAGTTAATATAAAAATTACATATTAGGATTGATATTTTCTAGGTACTTTCAAAAGGTCTACCGTCTGATTATCATTTGATGTGGCAAGCAGTGCAGAATTGTATTCTTGAATCCCTTTTGGACGTAATTTTTATAGCACACCTTCTAACTTGAATTTTATCCAAACAATTTTGAAGTCATTAAAATTATCGCGTCACTTATGAAGCTAGCAACCAACCGACTCTATGCGCAAGATATATTGCATGAAACTCTGGTGGACACACAATATTCTGAAGTGTTATTAAGGCCCCCCCACCTGCCCGGGCACACACGCGGTGCGCAGAGCTTCAGGAAAAAACAAAGCGATTTGAAAACTAATGGAGACACCCGAGTGGGGTCTGTTTACACAAAGCACAATTTTCCTGTGCACGACGAGAAGACTGCGCGCCAGTTCAGAGTCTTGACCTGCGCTAGAAGCACCAGTGAGCGTCGCGCTTATCATCCCGGCCCACTAGCGCAGACGGGAAGCCTAAGATGTACATCGAGTTCTGTCCCTGCCCGAACACGCCCGAATATTCACCTTCGGCCAACCTCGGGTTTATTTATATATATTTATATTTTTTTCTCTATTTTAATGTAGCTATACTAACCTAACTAACCGTCCATAGTGTTTTAAAGTGTTTTAATGTAGCTAACCTAACCGACCACTTTTAATATTTGAATTTATTTTTCCTGCGCAAAAATAAAACAAATCCCGAGGTTGGCCGAAGGTGAATATTTGGGCGTGTTCGGGCAGGGACAGAACTTGATGGACATCTTGGTCTTCTCAACGCAGACACACGCCTGACCAGGCGGCGCCCTCCAAAACAAATGCGGGTCGGTAGCAGTTGAGGGGGAACCCGCAAGGGTTGGCAGCACTGGCTCACCTCGTCCAGCAGCCGCTGCGCGGCGCCACGGGCGCGCCTCGCCCGGACGTACACGAGGAGCGGCGACGTCTTGCGCGACGCGGTCATTGCGAGGAAGCGCGGCGATCTCCCCCCACCACCTCCACTCCGGGCGCCGGACGACCCCTGATTGGCTCCCTTCCCCGCCACACGCGGTGGGGGGAACGTCGATCCTACCATTCACTGACCCCGAGGGGGACGCATCACAACGCCGAAATGCCAAATTGACCACAACGCTGACAGCTAGAAAACTGCTGTGTACCACAACGCCGAAATACGCTAACGCCGAAAAATGTCATTGCAGGACTGCCACAAAGGTTAGGTTAGGTTAGACTAGGTTAGGTTAGGCTAGGTTAGGTTAGGCTAGGCTAGGATAGGCTAGGTTAAGTTAGGTTAGGTTATATTACGCTAGGTTAGGTTAGGAAAGGTTAGGTTTCATTTTGGTATTTCGGCGTTAAGGTTCATTAAAAAAAAAAAAACACACAAATTCATTCAGTTGTTATTTCGGTTTTGTGGTACACAACAGTTTTCTGGCTTTCGGCATTGTGGTTAATTTTGACATTCGGCGTTATGGTATTTTGGCGTTGTGGTAACGACCAACCCCGAGCACCATTCTACTCTTAAGGGGCCCGTCCCGTCAGGGGTGTATGTGTGTTAGTGAGGCTCTCTGGTGCTTCTTGCGCGGCATCGCCTCTGGACTGTGGACTGGCGCGCAGTCCTCTCCGTCGTCACAGGACAACTGTGAAATTTGAGCGGTGACCGTAACATTATATGGTCGATAAATGAAGGTAAAGGTGTAATGCAAGTCCCTTAATCGCATTCAAAAATCTGTACTGGTTGTTTGACGCCTAGAGATTATTCTGAAGACAAGCGTTTTAGCCATTTTTAACCCTTCTAAAAAATACAGTTTAAAAACTTAAAAACCGAAATCAAAAGTATTTTTCGGCCCTTGGCGAACTATTAAATGCTTTTTGCAAGCAGACTCCACTCGGATATCTTGAGTTGTTCTGGAATCGCGTTGTTTTTTCCTGAAGCTCTGCGCACCGTGTGTGTGCCCGGGTAGGCGGAGTCCTTAAGGGCGGTATTCCAAGACGTTCGGGTTAGGTAGCGAGTGAGCACCGCCTTGTTGGGGCACGACCCTGACCTAACTCGCGGGTCGTGTCCAAACTCAATCCCGGCAAGGAAACAAATCGGCAACAGTTAGGTTAGGTTAGGTAAAGTTAGGTTTGATTGTGGTATTTCGGCGTTAAGGTACATTTAAGAAACACACACAAATTCATTAAGTTGTTATTTCGGCGTTGTGGTACACAGCAGTTTTCTAGCTGTCGGCATTGTGGTCAATTTTGACATTCGGCGTCATGGTATTTCGGCGTTGTGGTAACGTCCCGACTGAACTAATTCCGACCGCGAAGTCGCGCGAGCGGGCAGAGAACTTAAAGACACGCGCGGGCCTGGTCGGGGTTCAGTGGATCACAGGATTCGCGGCGGAGGAGGCAGGGACCTAGCGAACGAACGCTAATTGCCAGCGACGAGAACGCGCGCGCGACCTCGCGGCAGTCACTGGGTCATCGGTCGACGTCCGGTGCGGTAAAGCTGCAGTGTAGTATTTTGGACGTGACAACGTCTAATAAATCGATGAACGCCGGCTGCACACACGAAAAAGGGTCCCGTTACGCACATTGTCAGGTTACGCTATGTTCCGTTACACTCATTATACGCTTGCGCCGCATCTATCTTTCTTCCACTCGATTGGAACAAACATCGATTTGACTTTTTTGAGGCACATTAAACTTGAAACACTCCCATTCGTTTCCTACATTTCCTATCATCGTCCTATTCCTTAACAGAATAACACAGATTGGAAGAAGTTAAATAGCAAACATGTATAAAAGTTTTAGTTAAAATAATCTCTTCGTTAAAGTAATAAACGTATTTGAATTAATGAGTGCAAATAAAAGTAAATTTATCAATTAAATTGTATATTTCGTTTCACTCGTTCTTTCTTATCCAAACAAAATAATGATAATTCAATAAAAATGATTCAATTTTATTCAAAAAAGTATGCAATCATTTCATGAATGTTTTGTTATAACGTTGTCACGTTAAACTATCGTCCATAAACCGACTTTACAGACAACCAATTTTTTTTTTTATTTACACTTGTCACTGTCTCCATTTCGTAATAAATTTCTTTGAAGATGTTAAAGTGCCAACATTCATTCCTTTCTTTTTCCTTTGTTTCAAAAAATGCTGTGTGTGCATTTTTTTCTGTTTGATATTATTCCCACTTCGTAAAAAGGGGAGGGGCAGCTGGCAACCTCTTCCCCCCTTACTATGGTTACGCTATGAATAATTGCCTGGATTTTTTAAATTAGTTTATTATATATATGTATTGAAATACGTTTTTATCGTGATATTAACATTTTTATGTTTCAACAACGCAGTGATCGGCCTGGTGAAAGCCTGTATCAGCGGCAGCTGGAAGCAGATGCTGGATGTCAGACAGGCGCGCGCGAAGAGGAATCGACGGAGGCTTGCGGCAACGACTCAGCGGGATTTCAACGCTTGTGTAGACAGGAAACCTCCGAGCAGAAAAAAAAAAACTGCGTTGGCGCAATTACGCAGGAAGTGGCGCATATGCGGCTTGCTGAACGAATTTTACGAACACGGATTTATTAATGTCTCAAGCCAGCTTGTAATTTTTCGTTCTTAAGGTTCGGCTTCACCCTCCATATTAATTTTTTTTTCGCTCATTGCAAACTTTCTTATAAAGAAAATGATCATAAATTAGATTACAGAAGCAATTAAGTATATGTTAACCAGCTATAGTATCTCATAAAAAAGGAACTTATAGTGAGTGATCGCGACACAATTAGTTAAACCAAAATTTGAAAGATATATATATATATTTTTTTTTTACAAATGGCAGATAATGAGTAGCACATATCTGGCGATAACATTCAATACAGAAAATAAAATAAAATTTTTATATATTGGAATATCTAAATAAATGGTCCTAGATTAAAATAATTATGATATGAAAATGAGGTAAAACATCGTGGGGGGTTGAAACCGCATCTTTGACAAGATGAATTCGGAAGTCAACTTAGAAAACGTAGCTTAAAGAGAAGTTACAATGCCAGTTTAAATAGTGTGTACATATTAATAAACTATTTGTTATTGTAGCAATTGTTTATACTTATATTTTCCATATAAACATACATCAATATTTCTGCCCTCACGAGCATAGTTAGTCAAAATAATATAACTCATATTCAGCTTTTACAAACCATTATGACATTAATCGTGAATACGCAATGATTAATATGGACTAATATTTTATTTTGATATTTTCATGCAAACCTATGTCTAGAACAATTTCAAGGACACTGTTGTTTAAATGACCTATTTACTTAAAATGATTCACATGCAGTCGAAGACATATGAATCTTAACACTTAAAAAGTATTTTTGTGGTTTCCTGTCTATATAATTTTATGTTTAAGTCTACTATTCATTGTTCCGAAGTTTTATTAGTTATTAGAAAGAAAGTGTGAACGTTAGCTGACACATGTCAAACAAAATAAATTATTCGAAAACTAACTTGGCTTGCGGTAAATTTTTTAATATATAGTTTAAATCCTTTTTTCTCTTTCATTTAGAGTATAACTCTGTTAAAAAACGTTTTTTTGTATTAACAGACCACAAAAATATCTTAAATTAACAGTGAATATGTTACAGCAACCAACTTTAGAACACTTTTAAAAGAAATAAATTTTATTGTATTTAATAAAGTAGTGACTAGAATTTTCACTGAAATTTATGAATTTCCATTCATTTCCTTAACAAATATTTTATTTTGTGATTTGGGGAAGAGAAAAAAGCATATTTGTTTAAACAAATAATGTACTTGAAGTGTTACTTTACTATAGCGCATCTGTGCCTTAGATCGCAGTGTGCATTTAAATAGGCATTTACTCTCTTTCGAATGCACGATGTCTGCTATTAACGCTTTCCTTGTTTCGGTGTGCTCTGTTGCTAGATGCACGCCATAGAGCGCAAAGGTTTCAGACACAACTTTGTATTGTATTGAAAAATTTTTAAACTCTATTTGAAAAATTGTATTTTGTAAAGTAAAATGTGGAGCGAGAATTGTGGAAATAAATTTTCCTGTTGTTTTTCATCAAGAGCATCATCTGATTATATATTTTTTAATTTTTAAGGAGACATAATTGAAAGACGCCATATTGGTTACAACATTTATTGTTAACATTTTGTTTATATAATTTTATTTGGAAAAGTTTGGCTCTTTTCAGCACAGCACATACTTTCGTGGAATGCCGTATTATTAATAGTGATGGAATGTTACAAATAGTTTATCCTGTCAAAAAATAATTGGTGTTTATCATTTGATATTTTTTTCTGTCAGTATGATTACAACTGCAATAATATCGTCAGATGACACTATTTTATGGTCTCAGAAATATCAAGAAATAGATTAGATATATTAAAACTTATTATAAATAACGATAGTATAACGGGAATAATTCGCGAGTTCATTTCGCGATAGGCTAAAAGACAAATAGTTATACCTCAATACAGCCTCTGTTATTGGCTCACAACTCACCTAGATGACTCTGGGCCAATGAGAAACACCCAACCAAAGCTGTATCGAATCACAGGCTGCTACGTTGGGACGTCTCACACGACAGCAGCCAATGAGTGAGTGACATTTGACCGAGTGTACGTAGAACTATGGAGTTCATCCTACATGTCATTGAACCCGCGAATTTTTCCGGTACCTAAAAATGAGACTTTTAACGTTAACAAGCCAGATAGTATCAATCTGTAGAGATCTGCATAATTTGCGGATTCATTCGGTGATAGGCTAGAATTCAAACACATATACCTCTTAGATAATTTTTCTATTGGCTTACTGTTCATCTGGACGAATCTCAACCAGTTATAAACCCTCAACCAAAGAAGGATCGAATCACAGACAAACCAGCTGAGACGACTTACGAGTCGGCAGCCAACGAACTTGCGTTATTTGCCCGAGTGTACAGGGGTATGTGCAGTCTATCCTGAAGGCCATCGAAACCGCGAATTTTGCAGGTCTCTATCAGTCTGGTAACAGTACTGAGACGGACAGTACAGGACGGTGCTGTCACTGGACCTTCACGCGGTCCCCGGCGACAGGTTCAGCTCCAGCGTGCTCACCTTGCTCGGGGCGGAAGCCTTGCAGTCGCGGCCGAAAGGATCAGCGAAGGAGGCTGCATGATGCCTCTGTGACGTGATCTTCCTCACGGCCTTCACCCACAACTGCTTGCGCGCCGAGCCGTTCAGGGCCCTGCAACAAGAAACAGACCCCTCTTCAAGGCTCTGCAACAAGACTACGTGTAATAAATACTAAGACTCTGTATAATATAATTATTTTAATAAGCTTACAATCAGAATCAAGTATAAACAAAACAAATAATCTAATGATAAAAATGTAAAAAGGAAAATTCACTTATGTGTATTCATTAGTATAGTTATTATGAAAATGAAAGAAGAGAGCACGGTACGCTTTAATTTTATTTAAATTAATTGTTTTGGCTATTACTTGGTCCTTATTTTGATTTTAATTTAATTTTTTTAATAGATAAATATGTATAAATATTAATTTATTTAAACATTATTTTATACAGAGTCGCAATTCATTTTGTCGCTGTTGAACAAAGTACTTAAAATTTAAAGATTTTTTTTTTTACTTTTTAGTTTATACAACAAATGAAAGCGTGTTTTTTTTAGTTTTTTAAAATATAATTTTATTTTTTTACCTTTTTTAGTTCATATAGAATTAATTTTCTTTTTATAAATTCCTAGAAATGCGCCACACAATACATTTTCTAAGTCCCGAAAATTCCGGGGGTAGTTGTCCCCCACCCCGCGGGGGGGGGGGGGGGGGGGTGGTCCGATGGTGCCCGAAGGCCTCGGAAACACTCATAGTCAACGCACTCCAATTTTCCCGACTTTAAAAAAATCGGGGCAAATGCCCTCCCCTCTGAGGGAACTTAAATTGACTCCGCGTTCGAGTGGATAAAGTGATCGCCTCCCAACCTCGAGATCACAGGAGTGATCATGAATCCAATCCCAGCCACCGCACAAAAAAAAAAAATAAAAAATAAACAGCGACTGTGGCTCTACCTACCTTCCAATTTCTCAACTAACTGTGACGTCATCCAGAACAAAAAAAAAACTACATGGAGTTTAAGACATAACCTTAAGGTATGCCCATTTTCCTCCAACCACGCAATACGTAGAAGCTCTTTATCACTTTGTCACCATTCACCCATCTCAAATAGTATATATGTGTTAAAGATAATGGTAACTTTAAATGATTAATATAAACTTAAACATCTTGTTCTCATCAAGGTAATTCAAAATGTAAGGAAGTGAACCGGTGCATATTTAAAATTTGACTCTCTAAATTCAGAGACACGTAAAAAAGGGAATACTGAATAAATGCGTGTGTGAAAATTACATTATCATTAAAATAATTTTATTTATATTTTAAAAAAGGTTTTAAATTAGTATTTAATTTAGTATTTTTTATATTTCATCAATATTTTATATGGTCTAAGTCAGTATAAACCTTGGCTGTTAAAATCAAAGAGAAGATTCATCAGTAATTGCTGTAATTTGTTGGTGTGTAATTTCATGTTTGGTTCCTAGATATAACGTTGTTTATGTCTCATGGTTCAATGTAAAAAAAGGTTAGCACGCCTTAACTGCACCAAAGAAAAGTGGAATGAATAAGTAAACGAGATAACTTGGAGAAAAATCCATCCACTCACGGCTATGCCCCCACATTTTCCACTGGTTGGCGGAAGTACAGTGGTACAAACTCTCAGAGAACCACTAAAGAAAACGACACAGCCCCTCAAATACATTTTCTCTTAATATTACTTACGAATAAATCGATGAAAACGCTATACTAGAAACAGATGACATCGGCCCTTAACCGCGTGTTGATTTTCATACATATTACAGAACAGAATGAGGTGAAACTATGAAATTACATCTTAAGCACAGTTTCTCATGATTTTTTTTTTTTTGACATATAACTGCTAACGAAAAAACTTTACGGAGTTAATTCGGTTTTAAAGTGTAATTACAAGTTAACTTCCAAATTTTTCATCGTTAACGCAATATACTTATATATTTATATTTTAGTGCTGTATGAGGTAGAAATTTTGCTAGAAGTAAATTAAACGTGCCTTCAATCATTCAACACTGTCACCTCTCTCTTGAAAGTTGAAGCAAGTCATAATTATTTCGAACTATATTTCAAGCATTTGTAGTATGTAAATACTAAAAAAAATTCTGTAATTACTTATAAATAAAAATTTATTGATTTATAACACAGGGTTGAGGTCTACACTCCAAATATTTTGCAGTTTTTGTAAAATTTCTTCTCATCAGGGTTAAGCTAAAATAAAAAATAAAAAATAACAACTAATTATACTGTTAAGTCTGTAAATAAAAATATAAGCAGAATATATTTTTATTCATTCTTAAATATTAAAATAATAAAAACTACCATAGGTTCAAAAATATAAGTACTGTAATTGAATTTCTGTTATTTCATGACACGTAGACGTATTCTGGTTGGTCTTCAAACAGTTATTGAATCACAAAAGGGATTTTACATATCTACCGTAGTGTTGTTACACATATTCAGTAAATATATTATATCATATCATTTAAAAATTTAAATTTCCATTAATCTATTGAACGGCTCACTGAATAGGTAGGTAAAGATTGTAATGAGCTTTAAAATTATTTTTTTTAATGTTACAGTTATTACGCAGAGCATTCATATCTGATATGTCACTTTGCTGCTTTCTTATCGAAGTGGAATTATTATAAATATAGAAAATTTCATGGCTTGCCCTTTTTATTTATATGTATATATTTTTTTGTTAGCAGCGTAGAAACTGGCATAAATTCTACTGTAGCGTCAGACAGAGAATTCCGATTATAACAGCAATCGGTGTGAAATTTGGCAATTTGCATTCAGTGATAACTTTTCGCAATCTTCCAATTGGAAGCTGCGATTTTCATTTATTTGCAGCTTGCTCTGCCACTAACAATGATAACTCACAAACTACACAGGCTAAAACGCGAACAAGCTGTCAGAAAAAAATTAGTAAATTTTTGGAGCAGTATATCACGGCTAGCACTTACAGTGTAAAGTTCTTGCGTGAAAAATTACTATTTTTTTAGTTTTTATAATAATGAATGTAACAATTATTATGCTCTATTAGTTATCAAAGTGTTAGTTCAATGAAAGTAGATTACAGGAATGTTCAGTGAAATAAAATCACTTCTATGTCTAGTAAGCATGTGTATAAGTAGAATCTATTGAAGTTATTTGATAATTTGTTACTTTTGAAGTTGACAAATGAAACAAAAAGTAACTATTAAATCCACAATATCGGCCCATGTGCCTAATTTATTTCAAAACGCGTCCTCATTTGTGAACAAATAACCACACATTTAAAGGACCAATACGCTGGCGTGATTATAAAATTACACTCGTTGAACGAAAAGGAAATAATGATACAAATGAAACTGCGAAATGTTATGCAAATCAGTGAAACTTAACAGAAAAACTGTTCAAAAGAGCTCCACTGTGAACGTTTTAGCATTCCAGTGAAAATATACGAATTTAGTATGATTTTATTTGTTCCTTTGTTTCATATTTATAGCAATAGGCATTGAAAATATTTTTGGTTCAGTATACAGAGAAATTATTAAAATACACGTCACATATTTATTCAAAGTGGTGAAAATACGCCCCCATCCTACCAAAAGTAGTACAATAATACCTCTACATAAACTATTCCAAGAAAAATAAAAGGTTAACATACCGCTGGGAATGGTGATATTATATTTTCTGCTTCTGTGGGAGTAGTTCTGAAAATTTCAAGGAAATTTTTCTTGAGAAAGAGGAAAATTAAGTTTAAAGCTTAAAACCACACCACAAATGACAGAATAAAAGATCGAATAAACATTTATGCTGCCCATTTATATTTTGGCTCAAATATCGTAAACATGATACTTAATTTTAGTTTCTACATTTGAAGAATACACTGAACTCATATAAATAAATAAATAAATAAATAAATAAATATATATATATATATATATATATATATATATATATATATATATAGTAATGTAATAATGTAAGAGTAGCTTGATCGCGAAATAAAATACACATTTATTTTTACTCGTTCGAAAACATTACATTGTCATCCACGCGCAGAAAACGGCAAACACAACTTCCCACACCAATGCGCTGGCATTTTATGACAACGCTTATCATTCCTGTTTCACAGTTACAATTGCATGCACAGTGGGATTTATTTATTCCAGGAGAGGGCGCGGGTATCTACGCCAATGGCATAACAGGCTTTGTACAAAGTATTGTGCATTTTAAAGGGGGTAGTATCCTAATTTAATTATATTCAAATGTTTAGTTTATTTACGGATGAATTTAAATAAATACGTAATATAACAATATTTAATGTTTATACAAGTTTTTTGACGTGAATACGTCTTTAAAATTGCTTCCATATTGGGAGGCAATTTAAAAAACTAATGATAACAAAATCGGGGGATACAGTTTGGTGTTGCAGCTACATGTCTATCATCTCTACCCAAAATTTAATTACACCGCTGAATAGCTAAAGGATCAAAGAATTCGTTACGCTAAGTGAGGATTGTGATGCATCGCGCGCGGTGGAGGGGGAAGCGCCGCCATTTTGAGGTCTTTTGCTGCGTTTCGAGATTTCCATTTAATAGGCTATAACTTTTGACTCGGAGAAGCTACGAAGGTTTTTTAGATGTTAATAGTCAGCTCTCGTCAAAATCTATCTATTGCATATATAAAACCTTAGTGTAAAATAGTTAAAGTTAGTGTATATATATGGTGTAAAATAAAAACAATAGCTATTTTATATTTTGTATAGAAAATATTACATGTTACGTACACGTATTCACGTACAACACACGGCCGTGTCCATGACACAGCCACACCCCATATTTTTCCCTACTAAACAAGTGCTCCCTTTGAACTCCTGTATCTTTTATTCATTTTTTATTATTTATTTATTATATTTAGTTACATATAATGCACACAAAACCAATTTAAAAATAAAGTCAATAACATGTTTGACAACATACAACATGATATTCCTTTTCCTGTGTTCAAAAAATAAATAAAGATTGTTTAAACAAGTTTAAAAACTAATACAACCAAACTTAAATACTTTCAGTCAAAAAAAAAATATTAAAAATATAAAAAAAATGGAATGGCAATTCATCTGAGGTCCGTAGTAAAAAGTATAAATATAAAAAGTGAAATAGATCTACAGACACATACAAATACACTTTTATTTTTCAGTTCATTACGTGGCTAAGACAGATTTTGTATCCAGCCACGTTCGTCGTCCCAATACTCCATTTGAATCGCACGGCATAGAACCATGTCACATGATTCAAGAAATTGGTGAGCTGCACTTAAATAAGAATTGGAACGGGATTTTAAGTGTGGCAAACCTGGTTCAAAATATGAGTTAAAATGGTTAATGTTTTTTTTTTGTGTTATGGTTAATTTTCAAACGGTTAGGGAGTTTTTTTTTTTAAATTTTATGTCAGTCCCAGCGTGTGCTAAGAACATTAAATCACGTGGTAATTTTTTTTTGTATCCGTTCGTAAGTAGCCTTCGTATTCAAACACATTGTTTCAGTACGTCATTCATTAAATCAATAAAAATTAGTTTTTCCAAAAACCATAAAAAACCCTTCACATTTCAGAGTTGAAAAAAAGAACTCATTTTTTTTAAAATTGATTTTCGGATGCTGTACCAATTTATTTTGAAGACTAATGCTACATATGAATGGTTAACCCAGAAATTAATACCACGTGATTTAATACTTTCAGTACATGCTAGGTCTGACATAAGAACAGTCTGCCTTTAGGTTAAAAAATTCATTAAATAAGGTCATGTTTAGAAGAAAAAATATATTGTAAAAAACAATTAAGTATGGTTATATAATAAGTTTATTATGAGTAGAACACAAAATATTAAAAACAAAATAATTAACTGATCTATCGGGAGCAAACTGCAGGAAACTCCAGAGCAACCTGTCCCTTCCGTTCTTTTACAAAAGATTCCTTTGGAAATCACTTGCCAATTACTACTAAAAATGTATTGTACTACAAAAAATGTATTGTAATTTTGTACAACATATTGCTATGTATACTTCATGTATGAAACGCGATTTAAGAGATAATAACTAGTATTTCTTTCGAAAATTGGCGCATACTTTAATTTTATGATTGAAGTTTTATTAAAGAATAATTTTTTAAAGCACGTAAAAGATAATAGAATACTCAACAGTTTGACGTTATTTTGTTTTACCATGCTTATTAATATGCGCAGTTAACAGTGTGCGCACATGTGTTTTAGTACCATGTGCGTCTCTGCCTGAGGACGGGAGCAGATAGCAGTTCCCGAAACGTCGCTTAGTTTCTGTTTTGGAAAAACTATTGTGTTTGTTTCGTCTTTTCGTTTTGTCGTGGTTTGTCTCGTTTCAACTGTTGTGCTGAATTTTTTTGGGTTCAATATTTTTGTGCTGTCATCATTTGTGGTTTTTTTTTCGTTCCCTTAGTCCATTTTTCTTTGATTTTCTTTGTTTGTCGACCATAGTCCTGTTATGGAATATTATGTGGTGTTTATATCCTGTTGACAACAGCAATTGTTTGCTTAATTTGTGTTTTTTTTGTCTTTTGGGTATTTTTTAGTTTTCTTCTACAGAAAAAGTGCTTAGCAATGGCGTATGTCCAAAAACTTACTTCAAGTCATGCACTCCCATTGCACAAATCTTTCAAAGATAATAACACTGGAAAGCTATTCATGGAACAGTTTACAAATAACTTTAACTATTGAAGGACAACACAAAGCATAAATGCCCGGGTAAGAATCCGAACCAAGTATTTTACTGCGAACACTATTTTGAAGAGATACAATTGTTTTCACGTAAATGTACAAATATCTGTAATATTACATGAATATTTCTGTTCCGTTTACAAAATGAAAAGGTTTTTACAGTGTAACGGCGTGTGTTTTGATCTCTCTCGACCGGCTCCAGTCCTGCAGAAGGGTATTATCTCCAACCCCCACCCCCGGGGCATCTGCTGACGCACTTATCGCTGTGCCAACAGACCGCCGACAACATTTGGAGCGAGGCCTTCTTTCCACGACGGGGTTTCAGCCCGTTCATCACCGGGAAAACCCACACTGTCTATTTCTTCCTTTTATAAATGGAACGGAAATAACTTGATGTAAGCTTTTGGACATAAGCCATTGTTAAAGCACATGTATGCCTGTAGAAGAAAACTACAAAAAACACAAAAGACAAAAACACAAATTAAGCAGCTACTCAATCGCACCTGTGTTTTCGTACCATGTGCGTCTCTGCCTGAGGACGGGTGCAGATAGCAGATCCCGAAACGTCGCATGTTTCTGTTTTAGAAAACTATTGTGTTTGTTTCGTCTTTTCGTTTTGTCGTGTTTTTGTCACGTTTTCAACTGTTGTGCTAAATTTCTTTGGGTTCAATATTTTTGTGCTGTCATTTGTGGGTTTTTTTTTCATTCTCTTCTGTTTTTTGGAAAAAAATTGTGTTTGTTTTGTCTTTTCGTTTTGCTGTTTTTTTTTTCTCGTTTCAACTGTTGTGCTGAATTTTTTTGGTTCAATATTTTTGTGCTGTCATTATTTGTGGGGGTTTTTTCGTTCTGTTAGTCCATTTTCTTTGTTTTTCTTTGTTTGTGACCATATTCCTGTTATGGAATATTATGTGGTGTTTATATCCTGTTGACAACAGCAACTTTTTTGCTTAATTTGTGTTTTTGTCTTTTCTGTTTTTTTTGTAGTTTTCTTCTACAGTCATACATGTGCTTTAGCAATGGCGTATGTCCAAAAGCTTACATTAAGTCATGCACTCCCATTGTACAAATCTTTCAAAGATAATAGGAGCGGAAATATTCATGTAACATTGCAGATATCTATAAATGTGTACATTTACATGAAAAAATAACTTCATCACTACAAACCAGTGTTCGCAGTAGTAATACAATTGATCATTATATATATATATATATATATATATATATATATATATATATATATATTCAATGGTAATACTGGGTTCGTATTCTCACCCGGACATTTAATGCTGTTTTGTCCCAGTGCCTCCAATAGTTAAAAGTTAATTGTAAACGGTTCCCTTAATTGCTTTCCAGTATTAACTGCGCAATAAGCCAGATACACCAAAGTAAAGTCCTTTTGATTATCTTTTCCATGGTTTAAAAGAAACGTTATGCCCATAGGTCGCGAAAACACTCGAGATTTATTAAAAAGTTTTTTATTACGAATAGCATTTAAGAGCCACTGAAGTTGTATATACAAGTTTCGTTTCATGGTTTCGTCTTTAACACGTTTTTTTTTTTACTGGACAGTAAAAACGCTAAAACGGGTGTTTTAGGCATGAAAAAAAAATTCTACACACAGAATTGTAAGCGGAATAGGGGAGTGTAAGGAGTATTTTTCTTTAATATTCCGCTATAACATCATAGGGTCACCGGGTCAAAGTCTCATGGAAGTGCGTCGCAGACGAGAAGACTGCACGGTGCCTGTTCGGTGCCTCGCGCGTTAGGGGCGAGAAGGCGCGTGACGCTGCAGCAGGCGACGCCCTTATCGCTCGTCGTATCAGCCCCGTTTAACGATAACATGGAAACGGGAACGCATCTCACGGGAACAGAGCACAGACACAACAGTACGGACACGGAACGTCACGGAAATTGCTCGGCAACGCTGAGCTCTTTCGTTTGTTTACGTTGCCCCGCGCGACCAATGGAAGATGATTATTTGACTGCGGTGGTAGTCGCGTTTGTTTGTGTTCTAAATACCATAGAGACCTGAAAAATTCGCTGTTTCATTCCGTGTTGTGCTAAAATTCAAATAATTATACCTTAGTGCTGCTTCTGCCATTGGTTCACTGTTGATCTGGAGGACTGAGGGCCAATTAGAGACCCTCACTCATAGAAGTGTGGAATCACAGGCCACCCAGTCGAGACGACCCACAAGTCAACAGCAGCCAGTGAACAGTTGGCATTTGCCAGAGTGTGTAGAGTGTATTGGAGTCTATCCTGGAAGTCATTGAACACGCGAATTTTCCCGGTCTCTACAAAAATACGTTAAAATTTTTTTTTAAAGTTTAAGAATATCTATTGTTCTTATTAGTACTTTGTCGTTTATTTTAATAATATATGTAAATTCTTCCCGTGCTGTTTATATATATTAATATTTTGTTAACCTTGAAATGCAATCTCATCGGTTGCCGATTATGTTTCCGCAAGGGCGTCGCCAGGGGGGGTAGGGGGGGGGGAGTTTCCCCCCCCCCTAGAGCCTTAGAGATATAAAATAATTTAGCCAAATGCAAAAAAAAAAATACTTTTCCCACAACTTGCCCCTCCCCCCTCCTAGGCCATCGGCTGGCGACGCCCTTGTGTGTCTCCGTGCGTTGAGGAAGCTGCAGACGCGACGGTGAAATGTCCCGGAGCTGAACGGAAGCTACCCGGCTGTAGCCTCACCTCCTGGTTGCGTACGCGGCGTATCCGCATCCATGCCCATGGGGGCCCCAGCCTGGACATCCTTATAGGTAGAGACCTGCAAAATTCGCGGTTTCGATGGCCTTCAGGATAGACTGCACATACCCCTGTACACTCGGGCAAATAACGCAAGTTCATTGGCTGCCGACTTGTAAGTCGTCTCAGCTGGTTTGTCTGTGATACGATCCTCCTTTGGTTGAGGGTTTATAACTGGTTGAGATTCGTCCAGATGAACAGTAAGCCAACAGCAAAATTATATAAGAGGTATATGTGTTTGAATTCTAGCCTATCACCGAATGAATCCGCGAATTTTGCAGGTCTCTACTTATAGGATATGAAGGCTGGGTCATAAAACAGGTCGGAGGAGAGATCCTCAAAAACCTGTAAGCCTCACCTCATCCTCCGAGGCGGCGACCTTCAGGAAGTCCTCGGCGGGCGGAACCGGCGACACGACGACATCCTCACGGCGGACACTGAACAACTCCCCGGCTCCCAGACCAGAGAGTCCGGGCCCCCCCAACCCCTCCACCCCTCCACTAGTGCACCCCTCCGCCCTTAATGGGGTGTCCGGGTACGTCGGGGGGAGAGGAGGCAGATATGCACCGTTATCGCGGGCGCCTCGCGCTGTTGACATTGCCAGGGGATACCGCGAGATAGCGAAGTCGAAGCCCCGTCCACGCGGGTGGGATGCCGCCCCTTCCCCCTTTTCCACCCATCATCCTCCGACGAGACCCTCCGCGAAAAAACCTGAACCGACCAATTATCGACCGTACGCGACCTCGGTGACGCCGTGCACGATAGAAACTTCTTTTTTTTTTCTCTCCGCCAGGTTGATCCTCTTCCTTCCCCCTTTAGTACTACGCAAAAAGAAACACGCGCGCGCGCCTCTTCGACTTTTGCGAACTTCGGTTCGCGCCACCCGCCACAGATGGCAGCACCGTGGTTGCGCGCTTCCGTCCCGTGCGAATTCCGTTTCATTCTCGGAATTACTCCCGCCAAATGCCGCACTCCGAGAACTTAAGATGTTACACGTCAATAAAATCAAAACGACGCGTGAGAACAAGATTTAAGGCAAAATATCTAGAATTACAGGATGGCGAAATAAAATATGGTGAAATACAAGATGGCGGACATTGATCTCCTTAACTCCTGGGTGTAACACTAACAACTTTGCCCTCCAAGTGATGCTGGAGTCATAGCAGCAGCGAAGGGCGCGATGCTGTGCACGCGACGCGAATAGAATAACTTTTTTTTCCCCACCCAATCATGTTTTTTTTTTTTATAAATCCGCGACGTCAAAAACGCGACAAAATTCGCGGCCGCGCCAGGCTTTCCATTTTGAAAGAGATTCCATTTTCATCGCTACACTTTACTGAAATGAGCGTCAGATTTTTGTTTCCGAAAGATGATTTAGACTAATGCATTGAAGTGTATTTGAATGTACAATTTATATTCTAGTGTATAAATTGCGTTTTTTTCCCCTGTATGTCATATGAATGCTAATAAAATATTTTTTTTATATCATTCGGAGTCACATTCAAGTCCTCGTCACTATTAAATTTGAAGGACTTAGCATAACCGTATTTTTTACGTAAATGCAATATCACTGTTGTAGTCCCATAACTCTCCAAGATTGGCGTTATTTCGTTTTGAGATACAAGGCGGTTAAACTGAAATACACTTAAATTCTAGCGCATGTTTCGAGAGATAATTTGTGGCTATTACTACACAACAAAATTTTGCGGATTCAGGTCTGAGTTCTAAAAGTCTACTATTTCCTGAGATTTTAATGTAATAATCAATTTTCTTTTAAAATTATATTATAAGGAAATTTTCTCAGTAAATAAAATTGGTTGTCTGTAAAGTCGATTTACAGACGTTAGTTTAACGTGACGTCATAACAAAACATTGATGAAATGATTGCATACTTTTATGAATAAAAATTAATCATTTTTATTGAATTATCACTATTTTGTATGGATACAAAGAAGGAGTAAAATTAAATCTACAATTTAATTGATACATTTACTTTTATTTGCACTCATTAATTCAAATATGTTTATTACTTTAACGAACAGATTATTTTAACTATAACTTTTATACATGTTTGCTATTTAACTTCTTCCAATCTGTGTTATTCTGTTAAGGATAGGACGATGATAGGAAAAGTAGGAAACGAATGGGAGTGTTTCAAATTTAATGTGCTTCGAAAAAGTCAAATCGATTGTTGTTCCAATCGAGTGGAAGAGAGAAAGATGCGGCGCAAGCGTACAATGAGCGTAACGGGACGATGAGCGTAACGGGACAATGAGTCATCCATTTTCGTGCGTGCAGCCGGCGTTCATCGATTTATTAGACATCATGTAAAAAAATGTAAGGGTTGTACTTGACCGAGATAACGTCTAACCTCGGTAACGAGCAAATTCATGCGTTCTCATGTTGCAAATAAACTTATAATGAGTAACTCGCACACAAAAGTTAATATACAATTCTTAGGTGTCTGATGTGGCAAAGCACAGCGTATCTCTGACTTCTCTTTGGTTGCATGCTTCTTTGCCTAGCTGGTCGATGCTTCTGCCTTTGTATCCTGGGTGGAGGGCGGGCTAAAAGTTGAGGTGGTTGAGGTGTTAGCTAGATTATCAAAGCATACATTATTCTATTGATGCATAGTTATGAGTACTAAGTTGATTTAACTTAATCATACAGAGCAGTACCTCACGTATTCGTTGTCGGAAATGGTTATTTTCTTTAATTTTGCTGTCACATAAAAAAAAAACAGAAATATTTGGTGATTTCCTTGAATTTTTTAAGTTTCTTTTCCTGACCATGTAAAACACGTGGCAAAACATAAAACATATGGCATCAAAGAGGGGCTTAAAACTGATAATTTTAAACAGAGAAAACATTCTTAGAAAAACCGAGGGTAGTGAGTTGTGGGTTGTGGCTGTTACATGGACACGACCGTGTGTTGTACGTAAATAAGTGTACGTAACAGGTAATATTTTCTAAACAAAATATAAAATACGCTTTTTTATTTTAATACTATATATATCCACTGTAATTATTTGACACTAATGTTTTATATATGAAATCGATAGGTTTTGACTATACCTAACGATTGAAACTCAAACGAACGTCGTAGCTCCTCCGAGTCAAAAGTTGTACTAAATGGAAATCTTGAAACGCAGCAAAAATGACCTCAAAAAAACGGCGCTTCCCCCTCCACCGCGCGCAATGCGTCACAGTCCTTTCTTAGCGTAACGAATTCTTTGATCCTTTAGCTATCCAGTGAAATGATTAAATTTTGGATGGAGATGATAGATATGTAGCTACAACACCAAACTGTATTCTCCCGATTTTGTTATCGTTCGTTTTTTTTTTTGGATGGCCTCCGACTAAGAAAGCGATTTTAAAGACGTATTCACGTCAAAAAAGATTCGTTTGTAAATCTTTTGCCGAGAAATGATTTGTAACACTACAAGTCAAATACTGCATCGCAATGGGGTTTCCTGGCTGCAGGCCCGATTGCAGGTCTGGCTGTAGTCCCGACTGTCGGGCGTCGCGCCGGTGGGGGACGCACCACAACGCCGAACGTACAATAACGCCGAATACCATAACCCCGAAATGCCAAATTGACCACAACGCCGACAGCTAGAAAACTGTTGTGTACCACAACGCCGAATTACCACAACGCCGAAATACATTAACCCCGAAAAAAGTCATTGCAGGACTGACACAAAGGTTAGGTTAGGTAAGGTTAGCACACAATATTCATTCAGTTGTTTTCCATTTTGCTCCTGTGTACCCCCCCCTCCCCGCAGAAACATTTTTCGGCGTTACTGTATTTCGGCGTTGTGGTACACAGCAGTTTTCTAGCTGTCGGCGTTGCGGACAATTTGGCATTTCAGCGTTATGGTATTCGGCGTTATTGCACGTTCGGCGTTGTGGTATTTCGGCGTTGTGGAAACGACCCGCGCCGGTGTTGTGTCGGCGACGACCGCGACCTCGCCGCTCGGCGCGCATGCGCGTCCTCGCAATCAGCGCGCGACCCGTCGCCATGGCGACAGATGGCTGCGCACACACCGCGGCCACTCTCATGCCTCAGCCGGTGAGGGGGGGGGGGGGGCAGTGCACATCGACGGAAGGCCCCTTGCCAAAGTAAAATCATCACACAAAATTTTTAAAATCAATACAAACTAGCGAAAAACTCTCAGACAGCTCAATTTATACCACTAAGAAATAGGTATATCATTTTCACGCAATACCCAACAATATTCCCCCCCCCCTCCCTTTTCACACCAAAATTGGCCAGAGCCAAACCCACTAGCCAATGAGAGCGAGGCAACGTCTCGCATGCCTTGACGACTCCATTTTTTTTTCTTCCTAATCACATGCACTGTTTGCTTTCTGTTTTTTTTTTCCTACATCACCTTCCTGGAACCTTTGGATACCTCCGTATTATAATGAACTCACTTTCGGCTCTACTATTAAATACCAAAAGACCAAGCCTACATCTTCAATATTTAGGCAGAGGGATGTTTCACCCTGTCTCCCCTCGCATTCACTTGTAGTCAGGGAGTGGGAGGGGGAAACAAAGAAATATGAAGAGGGAAATGAGACTGTAGCACTCAGGTTTCCTCTCAGACCTGCCTCTGGACCCTGCCCTGAAATATACATAGATAAAGACAACTGATAAAAGGTATGTTTAATATTCATACATAATATCTTTACTTGTGGTTGATTATCTTAGAAGATAAGATTAACTATTGTATAAATATTTTTACCTCAGGTTCAAATTAGCTAAAGACCTTACTTATAAAAGGTTATATTAAAATCCATTAGGTATTGTTCCGAGCGATGATAGAACAAACAGCCAAAGAGATGAAAAAAGGTCAAAAGTTTTAAATACTATATATATGTGTGTGTTTGTGTGTATAGGTGTGTTGAGGTGTGTGTGAGTGTTTATGGGTGTGTTCCAAATAATGTACTTAGTCGTTTCAAATATTTTTATGCAATTTTATGCAATGTATAGACTTTTAAACACAAAAAGTTTTATTTCTAGTAAATATTTTAACAGTAGGAACTAATAATTGACAATCACAGCAAAACAAATTATAAAATATTATTTGTAATGTACAGTAGTAATACGAATTTGCCCCAGCGCTTAAAGGTTTACAGGTTAATAATTGGGGATGGGGGTTGGATATATTTTTTTATCTCGGAAGCACACGTAGACAGTAATTTTTCTCTTATTTTGAAAGTAATTTGTACAAAATTTCATCAAGAAGTTCTGCTATAAAGAGCGAGAAATTTCACGCAGAAAGTCATCTTCGTCGTGTATTAGGTCATATGCAAAATTTCATCAAGCTCTGAGTAAAAGTGTAGATTTATACATAAAAAACTAACCCACTGACACTCTTCACACACACACACATATAGCTATTGTATATGTGTGTGTGTTTGCCGGTGTACATAACATATAAAAATATAGCTAAGCAGAAAGTTGTATGTATTGACATCCCTTGAAATATTTTATGGTTCTCAATTATTATCAATTAACTTAAAATTAATATTTCCGTCAAAATATTGAAATAAAAAAACTATTTGTGAAAAGGAATATAAATGGATTTTCAAATTTGAAATTAATATCCCCGAATGTGTAAATGTAATATTATTTGTTCTAGTCTCATCCATACAGATTCAATATGATTGATATGTTTTAATTTGCACCTGTGGCGATAAAGAGCGTCATAAAATTTTCCGCAACTCTTAACATGGGTTGGTTTTCAAATTACACAATTTTTCAAGCCGGAACTAAATATTTCACACTCCTGCTACCTCAGCATTAAATGATGTGGAAAATATTTACATAAAATTTAATTTTGATGTTCCAATTGGAATATTCGTCTCATATCAACCAAAAAAATTACTATGGATAAATAATTTTTACATTATAAAATGAATCCACGCATTTATTACCGTCAGCAAAGATATTTATTTTTTTGATACTACAGAGAATGAGACAAATTCGTAACTAACGCAGTGCTTCACTATAAATAATCGTATACTGTTTACAAGGAAAATCCTTGGGAAATCAGTAGTTGCCAACGATATAACTTATAAATCTGCAATGTGGAGATTCGTCAAATCGCAAATAGCACAAATTTCTGCCTTGCAATTTTACAAGTGATTTAGTTGGCAACTGAGATTCCTATCTATGCAAATGTAACAAACAAATTTTACAGTGTTAGTTTTCTGGACGGGAAATCCGCCGAGTGAAACAGATTATTCATGAATATAATTTTTGTAAACCACTTGTAATGAGCGGTAGCCAGGTCCATTGTGAGGTCAACTTAACCGATGAAAATAACAATTCATGAAATTTTTCTCGAGTGGCAACAGAGACCTGATTTTTATCCGTTTTCAAGAGGACAATGTTGTTACGATTTATAATGTTGGGTGAACAGGGTTCATAAGGGATAGCACAATTCAGTTTTATTACAGTTTTATTGATTACTAATGTTTACATTATTAATAACTAATTGCACTTAAAAAATGTCCGATCACGAATCACGGACAATTAAAATATTTGTATTCTCAAGTCACTCAATGTCTGTCAAGTTCCGCAGTTCACACTCCTCACTGGAGCCAGGCTCGACAGTGGTTCGCTCCTTACCACGCGCCTGTCCACACACACAGTCTCGCGCCACTTAGCCGCACTCTCACGATCCAGTTGAAATCTGCTTCGTGCCACTCTCTGTAAACGGGGGAGAGGGGAGGGGAGTGTCTCTCACCCTCTTCGCCGATGTCGTACTTCCCTTCGCTCGGAATCCACTCGGAACTCCCGCGGAGACCGGCTTCGCTGTTTAAGTAGTCGTGGGTCGTCTTTACAGAACATACGAGAGCGGCTGTGACGAATCGCGTCATTCCGGGCCGACCCGACGCCCGAACAATCCAGAAGGGCGGCGTCCATTCTCGCTTCTCCGCGCGGCGGCCCGCGGAATTCCCAAGGCCGCTCAGCGGTAGATAGCAGCGCTGAGGCAGGACGATGCGCGGGAAGCGGAGGGGGAAGGGGTAGCGACGACCCTTGTAATCCGACCAGGTACGCGTGGCATGACTTACGTCAGTGTACGGCGCGTGACGTCAGTGGCCGTGCGGGGCCGCCAGCCAGCTCCAAACCTGGCGCGTGTCGCGGTCCTGTCTGCGTTCGTAACAATATTAAGGACTGAGAATTGAAGGGATTGGAAGGGGGGTGGGGTGGGGGAGGAATGTATCGTTAAGTGAGCCCTAACATGAATGATCAACATTCTTAGGGTTCCAACTGAAACCTTATGTTTCTTTTACAGCAATCACAAATATTTTTTCCCCCGCATAAGCATTAATATATTACGATACGCTGCAAATTTCGTGCGAGATGTGTTCTGAAGTCCATAAACTAATTGAGCAACGCCAAGCGAATATTCATAGCATACACTTCCTGTCTGAATATATTAGTCATACACTTTTACATTTTTTTGTAAATGGAACGAAAATATTCAAGTAACATTACAGTCGTTTTCATGTAAATGTACAAATTTACAGTTTCACTACAAAATTGTGTTCGCAGTTATACTAGGTTCGGATTCTTACACGACCATTTATGCGTCGTGTTGTCCCAGTACCTCCAATAGTAAAAGTTATTTGTAAACTGTTCCCTGAATAGCTTTCCAGTATTAACTGTGCATATCAGTACGCATAATAAAACAAAATACACTCCAAGCATTGAATACTCGATTATCCCTTCCATAGTTTCAAAAATATGCTTTGTAACCTCTCGTGTCTAACGCGAGGGGCACAAGGGATGAAATGGAAAACAGAGGTGTGCAGTGTGTTGGACATTTATTCATCCAGAAACACATACCTTTAATGACATCGGATTAAATACAGAATATTATAACGAAGTACGTTTGATTCCAGAGCCTTGGCTCCTAACAGAAGTCGAAAGTAACTGAGAACAAACAAACAAAACTAATTATTAGCACAGCCCTTATTTTAGTGAAACCGCCTTAACGAAACACTGGGCTTGTGGCTCGTCAACTACCACGCGACCCCGGCGGGGAAGCGCTGTCAAAACAAATTACGCGACAGCAAAAATAAACCTTTCTTTACTGCTCCAGCCAGAACATTTACACACATTAATGAAATATTCTACAAGACACTGTGATGTTTCTCTATGTAACAAAAGAATAGTAAACAAGTTTTCTGACTTGGAAACTCGATTAAGACACAACTATAAAAATCCTAATTATTTACGCTAAAACACTTAAGACTGATATTACTCTCAATAACATAATTATTACACATTACTGAACAGGTAAACAAGTGACAGATAAGTTAAACAGCAATTAATATGCTTAAAGTTCGAATCTTTTTCAATTTACGAGTTACTTTATTTATGAGTTCAAAAGGCGTTGTTCAAAGGCGAATATGTATGCTGTACTGATGTGGCTATCGCTCTCTCGTACCTGTGTTTCCGTACCATGTGCGTCTCTGCCTGAGGACGGGAGCAGATAGTAGTTCCCGAAACTTCGCTTGTTTCTGTTTTGGTAAAACTATTGTGTTCGGTTCGTCTTTTCGTTTTGTCGTGTTTTTGTCTCGTTTCAACTGTTGTGCTGAATTATTTTGGGTTCAATATTTTTGTGCTGTCATCATTTGTGGTTTTTTATCGTTCTATTCTGCTTTGGAAAACTACTGTGTTTGTTTCGTCTTTTCGTTTTGTCGTGTTTTTGTTTCGTTTCAACCGTTGTGCTGAATTATTTGGGTTCAATATTTATGTGTCGTCATCATTTGTGGGGTTTTTTCGTTCTCTTAGTACATTTTTCTTTGTTTTTCTTTGTTTTGTTGACCATATTCCTGTTACGGAATATTTTGTGGTGTTTATATCATTGTTGACAACAGCAATTTTTTGCTTAATTTTAAGTTTTTTGTCTTTTTTGTGTTATTTATTTGTTTATTTTTATTTTTTAGTTTTTCAACAGAAAAAGTTTTTAGCAATGGCGTATGTCCAAAAACTTACATCAAGTCATGCACTCCCATTGCACAAATCTTTCAAAGATGCTATTGCTGCAAATGATGCAAGTCCTTGTTTGGCATTTACAAGTGTCTTAGGTCCGCAACAGGAACGACTCAATCAGTTTTCCCACAAGTATAGAATTTCCAGTTATTTCTTCAAATTGTAGTTACCGTTCCTTCCGGGATGTTTCTACTCGAAATAAAAGATAAATGTCTCTTATCGGTGGGTTTTTTATGCTCACACGCCGTCAGCTCGAAACCCTGCCTGCGTCACCGCTAGCCCCTTTGCAAGTTTTTACTCCAACTGGTCTCGCTGCCTTAACGGTGTGGTCGTTAGCTCCGCAAACAGTTTTCCGATGAAGTGTCTTACCAAGTCGAATGGAGTTTGGTCGGGCAGCGTGACGGCAGGCAGGCGAGATTCTGACGGCGTAGCTTCTGGACGGCAGCAACTCCCCGCCTCGGTCGTCGACTCGGAGCTGTCTCTCTCTCCCAGGGCAAATTGGGGACCTTATATACCCTGGAATTTGAGGTAGAAAACATCGGAGATTGTTCTGGGCCTACAGGACCGGAAACGCCGCGTAGGCGACGTCCGGTTCGAAGCCCGCCACACGAGCTCCGCCGAGCATTTCCGAGCGGCTCGCCACAATTCCTGTTGGCCGGGTAGCATCGGGCGCGCGGTTAGGCGCCACGGAGACGTCATCATGTACGTAGTGCGAGAGCATACGTAACAGCTTGATTAAAACATCAATTAAAATATAAAATTATGCGCCAATATTACTAAGAAATACTCAGTATTTTCTTGAAAAACGTTATGCAAAAATAACATAGCCAGTGTTGTACAAAGTTACAATATATTTCTTGTAATATTACAAACTATTTCTTGGCAATTGGTTTACAAATGAATCTTTTGTAAAAATACAGAATTTGGTTTTATGTGTAGCAACATATTAGAAATTCATGTTATGTGTATATACTGCCGGTTAAAGTACTAGTAAAACTTTTATAATCATATTATAAAATATTCCTTGTTAAAGTTATGAATTAGTAAACCAAAAATAATATTGTAACTGAGGACAACCTTAAGGGATTTCTTTATTAATCGAATTTAGGGGCTCGCATTTAGAGGAGACCCAATCATTTTCAGCATTCACTTGTCAGTTGGTTATGATCATCACTGGCAAAGTTGTATTCACTTAACATGATCATATTGAACTGTAGATTAATTTTGAAGTAACGGTATTGGTCTTCTGATACTCTGAAATATTTAGGTTTGAATCTACGTCAAATTAACTCGATATTGGTAGAGTTATCTCTGACTATAGTAATTCGAAAATAACTTAAGATTTTCAGTATTCCACCACAAGACCACGTAACGCATACAAGAATAATGTGAAAATTATTTGTTATCTCAACTTATCTCCAATACACTTAAGTAATTGTACATCTGTAAGCTAACTTACACATATCGACTCACATCATTACAAAAACGCATGAAAAATTCAACATCGGAAAGCATCGTCTTAATGGGTATAAGAAAAATAATAATGTTTAAAATTTTCCGGAACTTGCAATTGAACACTATTTAATTAGTTTAATAATTACGTACCAGGTGCCTAGTTTGTGCCAAGAAGAACAAAAAAAAAAAAATAATTTAGAATCAAATTTTAATATCTTAAAGTTTCCTTCAAAGTTTTATTACAATAATCAAATACAACACACAACAGATTAATTTATTTGAATAAAATGAAAATCTGTAAACACTATATTTCAGCAACAACATAAAATTAGATAATTAGCATTTTAAAAATAACATAAAGACAGATTATA
Organism: Bacillus rossius redtenbacheri; assembly: GCF_032445375.1. Classification (NCBI taxonomy): domain Eukaryota; kingdom Metazoa; phylum Arthropoda; class Insecta; order Phasmatodea; family Bacillidae; genus Bacillus; species Bacillus rossius. Next base: position 70,807,771 of record NC_086333.1, on the reverse strand, counting down.
CAATTTTCATTGATACATTTATTCTTAAAAATTCAGCCTTTTTTGTCCTAGTGATAATTTTATCCTGCAACGTACATTAACAATTGCTTTTCAGGTACAGCAACATAAGGGCACAAATTTTAGAATAAAAATATTTATTGTTTAAACGTAAAAATAATTATAATAAATAATTTAGCATATAAAAATTACATACAGAAAACCCACGCAAATTTGTTACACGTAGATATACATTCCTTCGAATCACTCATACAGAGTTTTTATCGTTATAAATAGTCAACATTTATTTAGGATGTTTCCCTGGAACAGTTTTTTTATTTGGTAAGAAACGTTATAAGATACCTAATTTTAAACAAATTGCATTACTTAACAAGTTCATTTGTGTACTGGAGTCTTCAAATGAATAAAAATACATTTTTTTTTGAAAACAAAAATTAAAATGTTCGTGCGCGAGTGATTAACCATAGAAGATTTTACTGATTTCCTATACCCATGTTTTCGCTAGTCATCCCATCCCATGCTTACTTAAAAGACAGCTGCATTCGTCCGCAACATAGATCCGAGAGTTTTCTTCGCAAACGTACAGGGATATTGGGTTGTTGTTAGTGTAACTTATCCCGGCGAGAGCGGGATGCGAGCCCACGACCCGCGACCCAACAATCCAGGCGCCTCGCTCCGTCGACAAAATTCGCGGCAACGTTTTGCAGAGTCTGGCATGTGAATAACTACGAGAAAAAAAAAATTGGTTTTCTGTAATGTCGGTTTACGGACGATAGTTTAACGTTACAACGTCATAACAAAACATTGATGAAATGATTGCATACTTTTATGAATAAAATTGAATCATTTTCATTGAATTATTATTTTGTATGGATACAAAGAAGGAGTGAAATCAAATCTACAATTCTATTGATAAATTTACTTTTATTTGCACTCATTAATTCAAATATGTTTATTACTCTTAACGAAGAGATTATTTTAACTTTAACTTTTATACATGTTCGCTATTTAACTTCTTCCAATCTGTGTTATTCCACGTTAAGGGTAGGACGATGATAGGAAAAAGTAGGAAACGAATGGGAGTGTTTCAAGTTTTAATGTGCCTCGAAAAAGTCAAATCGACGGTTGTTCCAATCGAGTGGAAAAGAGAAGGATGCGGCGCAAGCATACAATGAGCGTAACGGGACAATGAGTCATCCTTTTTCGTGTGTGCAGCCGGCGTTCATCGATTTATTAGACGTTGTTAAGTCAATAAAACCAATTCACCTGCGCCACACTGTTATTTCTAAGTGATCGTTTAGACACGTGTATGCTTCTCCGAACTTAAATTTTTATCTAAAAGTAATGTAAAGCTACTAGTACCCTCTATAACATATCAATCACAAGCCACGTAACGATACAGTCTGTCAAACAATCAGATGTGCTGATAAAAGAAACGTAGCTGTCTACGACGAATAGGCTACAACAAGTAGTTAATGGTGAACTACACAGTTACTATTACCCGAGTCAGGTGCGTATCTGTGTCAGTGAGGTTTGATGCTAAGCGCGACGCTCGCTGGTGCTTCTAGCGCGGTATCGCCTCTATGCGCAAGGCTCTGAACTGGCGCGCAAGTCTTCTCGTCGTGCATAGGACAACCATGAATTTTGAGCGGTGACCATAAAATTAGATGGCGGATAAAATAAGATGGAGGGTATAATGAAAAGCGCTTAAGAGCTTTCAAGAATCTGTGCCGGGCGTTTCATGTCTAAATTTTGTTCAGATAACTCGCGTTTTAGGCATTTTAACTCTTATAAAAATACAGTTAAAAAACTTTATAAGGAAACAAAACTACCCACTCGGATATCTTGAGCAGTTAAAAAATCCGTTCACACCGTATGTGTGCCCAGATAGGCAGCTATTTAGAGTTACTTCACAAAACATCGGCGAAATTCACGTTATTTTCTGGAGCCTGGATAAACTGCACACACTTGTACGTAATTTAATCTGTGTCAATAAATTTCCATAGCATGTTGGCACAATTTTACCTTCCGTCCAGATTCCGTGTAGTTGGTTAATTTGAAGTTTTTATATTGTTTTTGATTTATTGGACTTGAGAAAGTGTCAAAACTGCCAATGATTCGATGAGAACTTATTTAGAAATTTATGATGATGTGCATTCTAACCGCTTTCCAAATAATATCACAAAATTTGCACGTCTCTACTCATATGGGTTGGAAACTTCTGCACCAGAAAGTTTCACGAGATACAGAGAGCTCATTGGTAATAAAACCCGCAAAAATACGCGTGGTAGAAAAGTCGGGTGTATTAGAAGCGAAAAAAAGGACAATAATAAAAAAAACTTTTTTTTCCAACGCGTTTTGCATCTATTGTGCTTGAAACTGAATTCAGTTCAGTTGGGCGGAGAGCTGGACAGACTTTTGTAGTTTATTTCTAAACCTGGCTACGTAAATGCCGTCTTAATTAATTAATTAATTAAGTGAGGACAGCCATGAAAAGGAGGACGAGAAAATATGCGCAGCTCCAGCGAAGCAGAACGCGCGGCAGAAGTTCTGTAGTTGTTAAATACGCCGAGGGTGATTGTGGGGGGGGGGGGGGGGGGATGGAGGGAGGGGGAACAAAAGTGGAGTGCTTCGTTGTGTCCCAGGGACTAGCGAGAACATTAACAGGGATAACCTACCAAGGGAAGTTTGCAGCATCCCGCTGCTAAGGGCATTAACAGCACGCGTTGTAATTATCGGTCGACCCAGCAACAGCGAATCGCACAGCGAGTCGCTACGTCATTCTTGCAGGTCATTATTTTGCAGTTACATTACACATGTAAAGAATTAAATGCACATATTTTTCAGTTATTTCTGCGTATAACGTCTCAGCAGTCGGTGTACGGCATTTTTTTTAGGAGTAATTTCGTGAACGGGAAGGAAGTAGCATATGGAACAGGAATGTGAAATCATGTTGCTGCCATCTGTGGCGCGTACCAAAATTCACAGTAACAATAGGAAACTTTAATGAACCAAACAAGTATTATAGTACAATTCCTTTTCGAAAAAAAATAATAATTCAAAACCGGGGTTTAGTATATATTTTTTTCAAGTCCTTTTCGTTTTTATCGAATCCATTTCATTAACTAGTTTAAATTTACGATTTGCAAATGGAATGATTCGAAAGTCGACGTCAGCAATTTATAACTACGTTGGAAAAATATATTTTTTAATTAATATTTTTTATGCTGACCATTATTTTAAGAATTTTACCTTAAATTTCGTTTCAGAGTTTCGTATTATTAGTGTATTTGCAACATGAGAACTCAGAATTTGCTCGTTACCGAGAATAGAAGTTACACATCACTGGCTCATAATTTTTAAAAATAAGATCTGTGATAGGCTTTTTTTTTACAAACCACGATACATTTTAAAAATTGGTTCAAAAACATTTACTTAGTGTTTAAGAGATTTTCTAAAAATCTGAATTCGAATATGTTGGCTCTTTTTTGATAAAATGGAAAATATAACATTTAAATGAGTTATTCACTTTTGCCACTTTGCGAGATTACTTTCTCAACAGGTTAAACAGTAAAACACAAGATCTAATTGCACAACAACATATGTGTGCTTGCTTATTATGTGCATCAACTCGCAAGGAATGTTTCACCATTGGCTCTTGCTACTCTTGTTGTTAAGTAAGCAGCAGTGTGAAGTGACCTAAAGCATGACTCCGTCCACTTGCAATATTTCACCTCCACTGACCGGATGCCAGGTCTGAGAGTGGAGACACAGCGACTTTGAATTATAACTCCGCCCTGCATTCGTCTGTCGCCATTCTCTACGAACGGGCAGACCTTCGGTCACGGCGCATTGAAAGAGGACATATAGCATGCATGACTTCACCGTTTTCACAGCTATTCACCAACTGTTGCAGGAGAGTAGGCCAGAAGGTGCAAAACAATGCAGAATGACCTTGAGCGTGACTCCGCCCTCTACTCGCTGATTCACCATACACTGCGAGATGACGTGTCGGAGGGCGGGCCACGGTGCAGGACGACCTTGAGCGTGACTCCGCCCTCTACTCGCTGATTCACCATACACTGCGAGATGACGTGTCGGAGGGCGGGCCACGGTGCAGGACGACCTTGAGCGTGACTCCGCCCTCTACTCGCTGATTCACCATACACTGCGAGATGACGTGTCGGAAGGCGGGCCACGGTGCAGGACGACCTTGAGCGTGACTCCACCCTCTACTCGCTGATTCACCATACACTGCGAGATGACGTGTCGGAGGGCGGGCCACGGTGCAGGACGACCTTAAGCGTGACTCCACCCTCTACTCGCTGATTCACCATACACAGCGGGATGACGCGTCGTAGGGCGGGCCACGGTGCAGGACGACCTTGAGCGTGACTCCGCCCTCTACTCGCTGATTCACCATACACTGCGGGATGACGTGTCGGAGGGCGGGCCACGGTGCAGGACGACCTTGAGCGTGACTCCGCCCTCTGCTCGCTGATTCACCATACACTGCGAGATGACGTGTCGGAGGGCGGGCCACGGTGCAGGACGACCTTGAGCGTGACTCCACCCTCTACTCGCTGATTCACCATACACAGCGGGATGACGCGTCGTAGGGCGGGCCACGGTGCAGGACGACCTTGAGCGTGACTCCGCCCTCTACTCGCTGATTCACCATACACTGCGAGATGACGTGTCGGAGGGCGGGCCACGGTGCAGGACGACCTTGAGCGTGACTCCGCCCTCTGCTCGCTGATTCACCATACACTGCGAGATGACGTGTCGGAGGGCGGGCCACGGTGCAGGACGACCTTGAGCGTGACTCCACCCTCTACTCGCTGATTCACCATACACAGCGGGATGACGCGTCGTAGGGCGGGCCACGGTGCAGGACGACCTTGAGCGTGACTCCGCCCTCTACTCGCTGATTCACCATACACTGCGAGATGATGTGTCGGAGGGCGGGCCACGGTGCAGGACGACCTTGAGCGTGACTCCACCCTCTACTCGCTGATTCACCATACACAGCGGGATGACGCGTCGTAGGGCGGGTCACGGTGTAGGACGACCTTGAGTGTGACTCCGCCCTCTACTCGCTGATTCACCATACACTGCGGGATGACGTGTCGGAGGGCGGGCCACGGTGCAGGACGACCTTGAGCGTGACTCCGCCCTCTGCTCGCTGATTCACCATACACTGCGAGATGACGTGTCGGAGGGCGGGCCACGGTGCAGGACGACCTTGAGCGTGACTCCGCCCTCTGCTCGCTGATTCACCATACACTGCGGGATGACGTGTCGGAGGGCGGGCCACGGTGCAGGACGACCTTAAGCGTGACTCCGCCCTCTGCTCGCTGATTCACCATACACTGCGAGATGACGTGTCGGAGGGCGGGCCACGGTGCAGGACGACCTTGAGCGTGACTCCGCCCTCTACTCGCTGATTCACCATACACTGCGAGATGACGTGTCGGAGGGCGGGCCACGGTGCAGGACGACCTTGAGCGTGACTCTGCCCTCTACTCGCTGATTCACCATACACTGCGAGATGACATGTCGGAGGGCGGGCCACGGTGCAGGACGACCTTGAGCGTGACTCCGCCCTCTACTCGCTGATTCACCATACACTGCGAGATGACGTGTCGGAGGGCGGGCCACGGTGCAGGACGACCTTGAGCGTGACTCTGCCCTCTACTCGCTGATTCACCATACACTGCGAGATGACGCGTCGGAGGGCGGGCCACGGTGCAGGACGACCTTGAGCGTGACTCTGCCCTCTGCTCGCTGATTCACCATACACTGCGGGATGACGTGTCGGAGGGCGGGCCACGGTGCAGGACGACCTTGAGCGTGACTCCGCCCTCTGCTCGCTGATTCACCATACACTGCGAGATGACGTGTCGGAGGGCGGGCCACGGTGCAGGACGACCTTGAGCACGACGACTGCGCACCGGCTCCGCCCGGAAGCAGCTCTCAGCGCGTCCAGCGGCAGACGGACGAACTGCCCGGCGGCGCACAAGTCCTCGACGCTGCGGCCGGGGGCGGCGACCCGGGCGCTGGCCCTCAGGCCGCCCGCCGCCGCCGTGTACCAGAAGCCGGGGGCGGGCGGTGCGGCGGCGGGCGGGGCGGCGTGCTGCACCAGCGCCACCAGTGCGCGCAGGCGCCGCGAAGGGAACGCGGAGCAGAGGAACAGCTCGCCGCAGAACTGAAGCGTGCACATGAGCCCGGGGTGCTGGCAAGGCAGCGGCAGCGCCACCTCGCTCGCCAAGGGACACCTGGTGATCGTCCACGCACACACTGGTTAGGTCACCTTCATGCGCCTTATCCAGAACTCACATCACAACCTTGGGTACATATCTATAGGGACACCTGTATTTCGCGATTTCATTTCATGTCAAGGTATTTCACAAAACACTGTAGCTTTTTCTAAGAGTCATGGCAAATTGTGAGGGTGCAGTAGTACGGTGACCACATTCTCATTGGCCCCGTCAAGAGCGGGACGACACCTCTCACCGACCTCAGCCAATAACCACAGGAGAAAAGCTACAGTATTTTGTGAAATACCTTGACGTGAAATGTATTCGCGAAATACAGGTGTCCCTACATATCTATATAGAGGAGCACAAACATTATTCTACATATCTACGGCAAATCCTATGTCTATTTCTAAAATTGTCATGTACAAGGACACACTCTGGATCTATTATATGTGGAATGCATTATCGGCCAAATACACAACTTGTTATGTATGTAAGCGGTGCCGTGGGTATGTTCACCGATAAGGTGTTCCACATAATCGGAATCCAGTGTATCTCACCGTACACAGCAATGGCTCTAGAGAATAACAGAAGCATTTCCCGACCTGTATCCTCTTTCATGTCCATCTTAGGTTGTATCAATAATTTTTGACGCATATTGTAGATACTTGAATTTGGACGGTTCATTTCTAAGGTCTTGTCGACAGCAATAGCAATAGTTAAACACAACTACACAGACAAATAACAATTTAACCTTAAGCCTCTGGTGATTTCAGGGAAAACCACAAGGAGAAAAACTTTTTGCCAAGACGGGATTTGAACCCGGGTCATGTGGAACACAATTCTTTTGTCTTGCCACAGCGTCAAATCACTCCATAAATGCATCTGCAGATTTCCCGAAGATCTAAATATTCTTTGTTTAGTGTTATTTTTCAGTCAAATACGTAACTACCTTACCCAATATCTTTGCAAGTTAGAACAGGCGGTAGTTCAAAGTTGAATTTTGTGCATTTAATGATAGGAAATTCTGATAGAAGTAAATTCCGTATGTTGTCAGCTGAAATACATTTCAGATAGTTAGTTGTTAAAAGTATAATTTTTTCTTCAAATTAAATATTTCTATCATAATCTATTTATTTAGGCTTAACATCTTGTCGACGTCTCGAAGTGGCATTATGCCTAAACTTATAGAATGAGTGGTTTCCCAATGACTACTGCTTTATTTTAAATTTAAGGAGCAATAAATTTATCTAATTTTTTGACGTAAAAAAGATAGGTACTTACTTTTAACAACTAATTAGCTGCAGTGCATTTCAGCTGGCCTAAAAATTATGGAATTTACTTCTACCAAACTTTCCTGTCATTGAATGAAAAAAATTCAACTTATGTAATAAACAGATGTACTCATCCGTTCTGAGAGCATTCGTGAATGCTTTTTAGAATATGTTGAGCAGTTTTCAAATGGCGTGGTTTCTTCTGCAGCTCTGCGCGCCGTGTGTGCGCCCGGGCTGACGGGGGCCTCAAACTATCCCAGCAGGACCTGGTTCGCTCATCAAGGACTCTAGTTCCCCATTGTCTGGAGCCGCTGGGCTCCTGGGTGTGTTAGCCGAGCCGGAAGCGAAGATATATCACCGACGTTCCGGTCGACCTTGCAGTCGCCATCAGGAAGATGTCAGCATCCTACTCCTCCCGTATTTGTTTATATATGGCGAAATAATTATATTATGTTAATTCAAACAATTTTTTTTTGCAGTAGGAAAGATTCTGTTGACCCAACGAAATGATTTTGTCAACTCAAATGTATATATTTGGTTAGTTGTAACAAATTATTTTTGTTATTTACCGACTTTGGTTAAAATAACAAAATATTTTGTTCCACCAAGTAAATATTTGTTTCGCCATTTATAAACAAATATTTATTTTTTTTATTCAAACAAACATTTTTCTCGGTGTATAGAGGTTCGTTAGTAGAGCGCGCATGCTTTCAAACCGCCCTTTCTTTTTTTATAAAGTTTGCCTGGCCTGATGATGGCGACCAGTGGTAGATCCAGGATTTTGGTTTGGGAGGGGCTAGACCCAGCTGAGGCTAGGCTTTATCAAGGCAATCACTAAAACAATAGTGGACCCAGATGTTTTTGGAGGGGGCTTGAGCCCTTTAGCCCCCCCTCTGGATCCGCTACTGATGGCGACTGCTCAACGTCGACCGAAACGTCGGCCAACAACCCGGAGCGGCACCTGTGCGCCCTCTCGAGGTGTCCGCAGAGGCGGTGTCGCGGTCCCGTCCAGCAGCAGCGGGCCACGTCCCTCAGCGGGCAGGCCAGCGCGCGGCGACCCCTGGGGTCGTCGACGGCGACCCCTCCCGACATGGCGGGCACCTCCCGGGTCGCCGCCTCGAAGGGGGGGAGCAGCCGTCCGACGTCCGCCGGCCGACGCCGCGCCGCTGCGGAAGATATTTCGGACGGCCTCAAGTTCATCACTCGCCGGAGACGTGTAACATCTGACCCCGGTGACGAGCATAATTCGCGTGTTCCCACGTTGCGAATGCGCTTAAATAATACGAAACTCGGACACAAAATTTATCCTAGAAATTTTTTTTTGGACGTGACAACGTCTATTAAATAGTTCAACGCCGGCTGCACGCACGAAAAAGTGTCCCGTGACGCACATTGTTCCGTTACGCTGTGTTCCGTTACGCTCATTGTTCCTTTACGCTGATTCCCGTTACGCTCATTGTTCCGTTACGCTGTTTCCCGTTACGCTCATTGTTCCGTTACGCTGTCTGCGAGTGCAGTAATAATAGGTTATGTTACAATTGACTAAAAAATTATGGTGATTCATATTATTGATGATAGATATTTGATTATAGCTTATTTATATGAAAACTTGTTCATAATTATATTTAAACTTTATAGCTAAACGCCAGTTTTTAAAATTAATTACAAGTCATCTACACGTGAACTGTTTCGTCGACTGTTCATAAAGTGAAGTGAAAAGTTAATGTGGTTTTCATTGCTTATTACAACAACAATTTCGGCAATAAATGTTAATTATTCTTGTATTTTAAAAATCTCATTACTAGTACCTACATCTTCAAGTATATATTCTTTTATTATTAAAATAAAAATGATTCAATTTTATTCAAACATTTTCAATCATTTCATCAATGTTTTGTTATGACGTTGTCACGTTAAACTATCGTCCGTAAACCGACTTTACAGACAACCAATTTTTTTTTTAAATAATGCCAAACGTGATATTAGTTTCTAACAGAATTTCTGGACGCGAACCACACGTAGTTTCCGCAGTTAGCGCGACTTCTCCTGCTCTAAGCGTATATAGAGCAACTGTGAGATGATGTGAATGGTATCCATGACATCACATGGCGGATAAATGAAGATGACAGGTGTTAATGCAAATGCCTCGAGATCTTTCAAGAATCTGTACCGGGTTTTTCATGTCTAAAAACTATTCTGAAAACCCGTCGTTTTGGCCATTACCACGTTTATAAAAAAAATCACAGTCAAAAAACGAAATCCGGAACCAGAACTACTCATCCGCCCTCAGCGAGAAATTCAATGATTTTCGTAAACGGACAGTTTGAACAGCGCGTACGTAGATCCCGCTGGCAAGGGAGGAGGGGGCTGAATTCAAAAAAATTTGCTGTCTGTAAAGTCGCTTTACGGACGATAGTTTAACGTGACAACGTCAGAACAAAACATTGATGAAATGATTGCATACTTTTATGAATAAAATTGAATCATTTTTATTGAATTATCACTATTCTGTATGGATACAAAGAAGGAGTGAAATGATGTCTACAATTTAATTGATAAATTTACTTTTATTTGCACCCATTAATTAAAATATGTTTATTACTTTAACGAACAGATTATTTTAACTTTAACTTTAATACACGTTTGCTATTTAACTTCTTCCAATCTGTGTTATTCTGTTGAGGATAGGACGATGATAGGAAAAAGTAGGATACGAATGGGAGTGTTTCAAGTTTTAATGTGTCTCGAAAAAGTAAAATCGACGGTTGTTCCAATCGAGTGGAAGAGAGATAGATGCGGCGCAAGCGTACAATGAGCGTAATGGGACACAGAGTAACGGGACAAGGTGCGTGACGGGACACAGTTTTTCGTGCGTGCAGCCGGTTGTTCATCGATTTTATTAGACGTCACGTCAAAAAGACCCTCTCGCGCTTGCGAACTCCTAACTGTGTGTGTGATGGGAATGATGAACGTTATCCCGCGGAGTCTCCCCTTGTGAAGCCAACAGACGATCGCCCACGCTGAGCAGCAGGCAGGGTGGGTGGTCAGCTCGTGCTACTCACCTGGGACCTCGACGAACGACTGTGTCCCGCTCAGGGGTGTTGTCGGCGCCGGCGGATCAAGCGACGTGCGGTGCAGTGTGTGTATATATACACGCGGCGGAGTTCCGGAACCACGCCCTGTCATTGGTCAGATAAAGGCCCCCCGCCGCCCCCGCAGATAAGGGCGGACAGCCGCTATGTGGGGGGGAAACCCCCGACATCGGATATCGGTGACGTCTGTCCGTCGGCACCACGACGGACAAATCTGCAGCCGCGCTGTTTCAGTTGCTGGGTGAGAGGAAGAGCGACTCTCGCCTTCCAAAATGTACGGGTAACAGATTTTTTTTTTTTTTGTAATTTATTTTGCGTATTGGTGCCAACAAGGAGAAAAAAAATATCCAAAATGGCTACGTCCAACTACCTATCGAATCTTTCGATTTGCAGAGCGAAATTTTAAAATATATAATGAAAAGGCTCCGACAAGAGTGGAAAACACTTTAAAAAAAATACTATACCTAGGCTTTAGAATTTCGCCACTAAAACTTCAGAAAATATGTATTAAAGGCACTGCCATCAGTGTTTGTACATAACTTCATGCGTTTGTCAATGATATGCAACGTGACGGTAGAGGAATTGTTGCTACCTTTAGAAGCTACTTAGAGAACCATAAAATTCGAGACGAGTTACACGACTCAGTCTATAAATTTAGTTTTTCAGTCAAGTTTCACAGACGTGCTGAACTTTTCTCAGTTTCACATTAAGAGTGCAATAATGAAGTCCACGCATTAAATTTTTTTATGTGTGACCTCTTAACTCTCTGTATACGCCATTCGGTAGGAGTGATTTCGTGAACGGATCAGAAGTAGCACGGAACGGAAAATTCACAAAGTCAAAGGGGAGCTTTAAAGTAATAACTGTTTAATCAATATTAACATGATGAGCAATATTTTAATAAAATTACCTGTTGAAAATCAGGTCCAAAACCGGGCTTTGGTATTTTTTCATGTCTTTTTAGTTTTTATCGGAGCCGTTTCATTACATTGTTTAAATTTACGGTCTGCTATCAAATGATTCGACTGTCGCCGTAGTTGAAAACTTAATTTGCGTACATATTCATCACTCTCGGCCAGTGGCGGATCCAAGGGGGGGGGGGGGGGGCCACCAGGGGCAAGTGCCCCCCCCCCCCCCGAAAAACCAGTTGTCTGCTACATTAATATTGCCGACAAAAGTGATTATTTCTGAAACCAATAAAATATTCTAATATAATTAATGAATTTCTTGTAGAATCATAAAATCTGGTGGTTGGATGTTATGTGTAGTGTGAGTAAATTAGTAGATTAAATACAAATTTAGTCATTTTAAGACATTTTTTCTCTGGCTATTCTGAAATCCTAGAGTGCCCCCTCCGAGGTGAACCTCTGGATCCGCCACTGCTCTAGGCATTAATTTTAAAGAACTCTACGTTAAATTCCGTGTTTGAGTTCCCTGTTAAAAGTGTATTTCCAACATGAGAACACGTGAATCTGCTCGTTACCGAGGTTAGATGTCACACATCTGTTGACGAGTACTGAAAGTCTCGCTCGCGGTCCACAAGACGTTGGGAAAGAGGCGCGGACGAATTGCGTCAGCCCGCTGCCTTTTATCCGCGGCGGTCAAGCCGAGATTGGATACGGCTTAGAGCAGTCATGTCGCGCCGGTGGACAGTTCGACTGGCACTCGGGCTCTTAGCGCACGCCGTGAGACATGTTTGGTAACATTCACAAACAAGTTACGTTTGCCATCAACTCATACAGTTGCATAAGAAATCTACAGCACAAAATTGGTATATTTTCCAAGCATTTCAATTTTTTTGACGTGACAACGTCTAATAAATCGATGAACGCCGGCTGAACGCACGAAAAACTGTGTCCCGTCACGCACCTTGTCCCGTTACGCTGTGTACCGTTACGCTCAGTGTACGCTTGCGCCACATCTATCTCTCTTCCACTCGATTGGAACAACCATCGATTTGACTTTTTCGAGGCACATTAAACTTGAAACACTTCCATTCGTTTCCTACTTTTCCTATCATCGTCCTATCCTTAACAGTATAACACAGATTGGAAGAAGTTAAATAGCAAACATGTATAAAAGTTATAGTTAAGATAACCTGTTTGTTAAAGTAATAAACATATTTGAATTAAAGATTGCAAATAAAAGTAAATTTGTCAATTAAATTGTAGATTTCATTTCACTCCTTCTTTGTATCCATACAAGATAGTGATAATTCGATAAAAATGATTCAATTTTATTCACAAAAGTATGCAATCATTTCATCAAAATTTTGTTATGACGTTGTCACGTTAAAATATCGACCGTAAACTGACATTACAGACAACCAATTTTTTTCCCTAAACAAATGTACGAGTGATGCCAACTTTTGTATTTTGTTAAAGAAATTTTATCATAAATCGATGAAAAAATTCATTCAGGTCTCATCGTGCATTTGATAAAATCTTCGTAAATTTACAACAAATGATTTTAATTTCTTCTAAGATAAACTCAATAAAATCATAATGGTGTGTAAACAAAAACGTTTTAAATCTCCAGCAAACACACTCAAGATCTCTTCGATTGTTTTAGGTGCATATCCTTCTTTGAAAAATCCTTGATTCAAACCTAATTTCTGACAGTGCATGATACATTTTACGTGCATTTGTATGCAGCTAATAACTTCCGTTACATGTCTGGAAACGATAACCAATTCTTTATTTTAGAGTTTACGCTGTATTCAGAGTGCGTTCTGGTTAATCCGAACACTTGAAACAAATGTCAGGAAGCCACGCCCGCACACGGAAACACATTTAATTTAAACTAATTTGTATTGCTTATACGTCTGACTGATAGAGTTTAGCGGCACAAAGAAGTTACAAGGACGGATTAAGGAAGTGTGGAATTGGGGGGGGGGGGGGGGGGGTGTTTCTCGGTAGGCCATATATATAATAATTACCGAAATTTATATGTTTATTTCTTATAAAAACTGTTTTATTTGACCTTGAATACAACATCAAAAGTATGACAATATTGTAAATTAAAAATGTAAATTAAAAATTACAACCGTGGGTGTCTTTTTATGTGTTACCACTGAATCTTGAACACATTATTATTTATTTGAATACAGTACATGAAAAAATTAATACACATATATACTGGTAAATACACGGGATATGAAAAAAAAAAAATAAAAATATTGCATATAATGTAGACGGATGCAAAGCAAACTATGCCTGTTGTAGTGAAAAAGGCAAGGGACAGGATGCCCCGGGTGAAGTAAAGCTTGGATCCGTGTCTGCACGGCCATGCAGCAGACAGTCTCAGAGAGATCCGAACCACGCACATACCAACTCAGTGCTCAAATTGAAACCCAACTGTCACATATCGATTTAGTTAGTAAATCCAAATTGCATAGGTCAACATTAAACTGCAAATTTTTGTAAATGGAACTGAAACTATAATCTTGAATTACATTTTACGTTATCCACTGCTAGTTACACTTTATCATAAGAATTCTCAATTACGGACAAAAACAAAACCAGTCAGCCGATGTCAAAAGTTAAATAAACACAGACAGCACAGAAAATTCCGTGGAAGGAATTTGTGAAGAAAAATATTTCAGCATAGACAGACACATGACTTATTTTCTGTGTTGCTTGTAGCTGCTCCCTGATGATGGCGAACGCAACAATATATTTTCAGTCGTAAAACGATTATCTAGTGTTATTGCAGGACTTCACAGGAGGTTTCTGAATGTTTCACAGTAAAGTCGTTACGCACGCAGAAACCCGCCCTTGTAACAATATTTTGGTTCGTGCGAGTGAGGTTAAGGCCGAGGGAAGAAACAGACAGTTATAAAAGTTATAATTTTACCTCTGCTAGGCTGCGGGGAGCGTGTGTCCAGTAGACCAATTATTGGAGAGCATAAAGATTGACATTCACAGACCCCCGATCAGTCCCCGACGCGGACGCACCACAACGCCGAACGTACAATAACGCCGAAAACCATAACGCCGAATGCCAAATTGACTACAAAGCTGACAGCTAGAAAACTGCTGTGTACACAACGCCGAAATTCAGTTGTTTTTCATTTTGCGCCTGTGGCCCCCCCTCCCCGCATCAACATTTTTCGGCGTTGTGGTACACAGCAGTTTTCTAGCTGTCGGCGTTGCAGTTATTTTGGCATTCGGCGTTATGGTATTCGGCGTTATTGTACGTTCGGCGTTGTGGTATTTCGGCGATGTGGTAACGACCCGTCCCCGACAGAATCAAAGTTCGCCGTTCGCTCAAGCAACTCCGAGGGCAGAAAAAAAAACTTATTTTACGTGACTGCATACATTTGAATGATTTATGAGTATTTCCAATGTCGCTGACCTAAATAAACCAACAATTCGTTCTATTTACAACTAGCTAATACCCAGCATGCCTCAATAATTTTTTTTTTGTAATTTGTTTAAAGTAGGTACACTTATACAAAGCATATCTCTATCTAATTATCTATATATTTATCTATATCTCTATGCATATCTCTCTATCTCTATAAATATATACTGTATATACCTCTCTATACCTCTATATTTCTCTATTGCTCTATAGCAATGAAAATATTAAAAATATATTTTTTTACTTATTTACATTTTTATCAATATTTTTACCTGTCACAGGTGTTACTTAAGCATATAAAAAAACGCGCGCATTTGAATGCAACGTTGTGTAAAAATTTCAAAGCAATCGGTGAAGAATTTTCGGGGATTCAAGATTTTGAACGAACGAACATTTACATTTTTATTCATTTATATTTCTTATATGTGTGGAAAATTACCCACCCGGAAAAAAAATTAAATAATTCTTTGCGAGTATTTAAGTAACTTTAAAATGATTTTACGATGACCACCCAGACGTGGTAACACCTACCCTGCAGCAAATAAAAATAAAGCACGCATTTTTGTGAGAACTGTATTGAAGTGAAACTTCTGAACAGTCGTTAAGGTATAGGTCGAGGTGATGACGTCAGAGCGTTACGAAAGCCTAACGCACAGAAGGCAAATAAAATTGCAACGACCAAGAGTGGGGCTCTCGATGGAATGTTTGCACTATAGATAGAGACCGGAAAAATTCGCGAATTCATTTCGCGATAGGCTAAAATACAAATAGTTATACCTCAGTGCTGCCTTTGCTATTGGCCCACAACTCACCTGGATGACTCTGGGCCAATGAGAAACACCCGACCAAAGCTTTATCGAATCACAGGATGCTACGTTGGGACGTCTTACAAGACAGCAGCCAATGAGTGGGTGATGTTTGACCGAGTGTACGTAGAACTATGGAGTTCATCCTGGTGGTCATTGAACCCGCGAATTTTTCCGGTCCCTAACTATAGAACATTTTCTTTTGTTTCTGCACACTTGTATGATAATGCCCTCGCATACTTGCCAACTAGCATAATTGTGCACATTTCAATAGAGTCTTATAAGTACCTCCATCTCTGAACACGTTCTTCGAATAGGTCCTGTAAGATTGATCTAATATGTTGTTTTGAACATAGGCCATTACGGATTGCATTGAGTGTCATAAGAAACCTCAGTAACGGATATAAAAGATAAATTTGATAACGCACAGAATACAAGCCAAAATCAGGCGATGACAAAAACTTTAAAACATAGATAGTACAGAAAAATCCGAGGAATAAATTAGTAAAAATATATTACAGCATGGACGGACACAGCGGGATAACAACAATGAGAGAGTAGCAACAAGAACAGTAAATAAAGACAAAAATTACCTTGGACACACAATGAAAAACATAAGAACCCAACGATGAAACTAAACAGATATTGCGGAAAACACAACAACACAGACACACACACAGGCGATACCAACGATGTGAGAAAACTGATATTCTGGACACCCCGACACGACGACAGCACAGACAAACAACAAACAGTTGCAACTAATTCATGTGGTACAATGAAATATGTTTTTGAAAAATCGACCTGAAAATATCATGTAAAATTACAGATATTTGTAAATTTGTGCATTTACATGAAAGCAAATGCATCACTAAAATTTTTTTATTAATAGCCCGGTTATTTATGCTTTGCATTGTCCCAGTACCTTCAACAGTTAAAGTTATTTGTAAACCGTTACCTGTACATCTTTACAGTTTTAACTGCGCACATTAATAAGCAATATAAAAAATAAAGGCCAATAGTTAAATGTTCAGTATCCATGCCACGGTTTGAAAAAAAAATGTTTGTATGGAACATAAATCAAAATTTAACAATTTTCGTAAGAGAGAATTATATATATTAATGTTTACAAATACGCATTTCATACATCCAAAAATAACACTCTTTTATTGCAAAAAAAGGAAGGGAGTTTTGTTGTAGTATTACAAATTATTTCGTGGCAACTGGTTTTAAAAAAATTTTTTTGTAAAATCACAAAAAAAAAAAAAAAATGTGTAGCCAGGCACTTGCGTGTTTTTTTTAATTTGACATAAAATTTACCTTTGAAACGTAAGAACAAAAAAAAAAAAACTATCGGATGAGGTGAGAACACGGGTTATTCGGGCGCCTGACTCGGGCTAGGTGAACGGGTATGTTCCCGCCGGCAGAGCAGCGGGGGATATTCGCGCGATGGGGCGACTCTAATCAGGCTCCGGCTCAGAGAGACAGGGAATGTTTGTGTAGCTCTCCAACGCCGCGGGTGTTCGGACACACAAACACGCACACACACAGCCGGCCTGTCAGGCGGGAGCGTGTGTGAGCCCCTTCGCTTATTGGCCCTCTGTCAGCGGCCATGGACTGGTGACGGTCAGGGACGAGATTACACAGTCGACTGCGAAGCGACGAAGTAACAAACAACGGGAGACAGGATGTCCACATAAATTTGAAAATAAAATTTCCCTGTATTTCACCAAAAATTTCAAATCTCCCTGAACTAATGTTTGATGTAAATTTTTGATTTGTGTACATATTAGCTCTCGGTATACGGCATCTGGTGGGAGGAAATCACGTGGAAATGGAACGGAAGTCGATGAACGGAAATGTAACACAAATATGGCGAACCCACGTGTAGCAACATAAACCCGTACATAGTCACTTTCGTAAACATTAGGGGACATACCAAACGTATTGGTGTGCCGAATGAAACTTTATGATAGTGAAACTCCCCAGAATATATTTGGTAATATAATATATTCATAGTAAAACGTATTCTCAAGTTTTAAAATACCTAATAAAACCGACATTACAATGATTATAATACATATTCTCGTTGAAATACGTAAATAGGCTCGGTAGCAAAGTGGTAATAACAATATAATATTTTATAGTAAAATAAATTTTTCGAAAGCTATATTTTTTATAAGTCCGTAGCCAATTTTCCGCTGCGTATTAACTCATCTAATTAGTCCATTTTTCGCTGCGTATCAACACATCCAATTAAAAAATATATATATTATGTTAGGCGTCGAAGCTCTTTCAACTCATAATCTTTTGGTGATGCTTACTTGATTGTTTAATGGCAATCTAAATCACAAACCGTTTGAGAAATTTGCAGATTGTATGCAAGAAAAAAATATGAAGAGAAGTTTTCTAATTTTTTTCAGTTGTACAGATAATTAAATTCACAGCATATTAATAATACACTAAAATCACAGCTTCAAATGACAATAATGAAACTCATTTAACAATTTACAACCGATTTTATACACATGTATGTAAAACAATAATGTTGTGACATGATTTATTCAAAAATGTTTCTGTACAATTTATCTTAAAATGAAACCTGGAAGGAAAATACAGAATTCAGCAATAATAACGGCTTGTTTTGGATTTATCAAATATAGTTTTATTTAGCGAACATTTGGCACACAACTGGTATAAAAACTGTGTGACGCTCTGAATATTTCGGAAACACTAACACATAGCCTATATACAATTCAGTTGGCATGGGCCAGTATGTTGTGGAAATTAATCTGTAGAAAAAAAAAACATAACAAATTCCATACTTGCAAAAGAATATTTGAATACACAAATAGCTTCTATCATGGTAAGACAAAATGTGTCAAAAGCCTAGTCGGGGCGTCTCAGCCAAATACATACCGCAAACTCCCAGCTACTCTGAATGTGTAACGGAAGTCGTTACATCTTTTTGGAGCGGAAAAAGCACACATATAATAGCACACATAATAACTAAGCTCAATGTTTGTACCTGCGGCTCGTAGAGTATGTCCCTCTGTTAGCAGAACTTAAATATACAACAGTGTCTGCCTAGTGTTCAAAACAAAATGTTTGTCAACACATTTGCTTTTAATAACGTGAAAATGATTAACATTAGATCCTTAGTTTTGCATGGCAAAAATCAAACATATTTGAAACTTACAGTGAAACAACTCGCATTAAAAATTCAGCTGAGGGCATAGCATGGAAAGTGAAAACAGAATAAATCAATAAAGATAATAATTCTTTCGAAAATTTCGCGCACAGTATTGTACTGAGACTCATATTATAAATCAAGTAGTGTACAAGGCTCAAAATTGTATGTACAGCAAAGTAAAAAAAACACACGTAATACGTCAAGCAGTGTACACGCTGATGTTACATGTCCAGTAGTGCATATAGCTCAAGTTATACGTCCATCAGTGTACACGGCTAATGCTAAAAGTCCATCAGTGTACACAGCTCATTTTGTATGTCCCGAAGTGTACAGGGCTCATGCTACACGTCCAGCAATGCACCATATAATAAGTCTAGCAGTGTAAATGGCTTATGTTACACGTCCAGCAGTGTACACGGCTCATATTACACGAAAACAATGTACATGGCTCATATTACACATCCGGCAGTGCACACGGCTCAGGCTACACGTCCGGCAGTGCACACGGCTCACGCTACACGTCCAGCAGTGCACACGGCTCACGCTACACGTCCGGCAGTGCACACGGCGCATGCTACACGTCCAGCAGTGCACACGGCTCACGCTACACGTCCGGCAGTGCACACGGCTCACGCTACACGTCCGGCAGTGCACACGGCGCATGCTACACGTCCAGCAGTGCACACGGCGCATGCTACACGTCCAGCAGTGCACACGGCGCATGCTACACGTCCAGCAGTGCACACGGCTCACACTACACGTCCGGCAGTGCACACGGCTCACACTACACGTCCGGCAGTGCACACGGCGCATGCTACATGTCCGGCAGTGCACACGGCTCACGCTACACGTCCAGCAGTGCACACGGCGCATGCTACACGTCCATCAGTGCACGGCTCACGCTACACGTCCGGCAGTGCACACGGCTCACGCTACACGTCCGGCAGTGCACACGGCGAATGCTACACGTGCGGCAGTGCACACGGCTCACGCTACACATCCGGCCGTGCACACGGCTCATGCTACACGTCCGGCAGTGCACACGGCTCACGCTACACATCCGGCAGTGCACACGGCGCATGCTACACGTCCGGCAGTGCACACGGCTCATGCTACACGTCCAGCAGTGCACACGGCGCATGCTACACGTCCAGCAGTGCACATGGCTCACGCTACACGCCCAGCAGTGCACACGGCGCATGCTACACGTCCAGCAGTGCACACGGCGCATGCTACACGTCCAGCAGTGCACACGGCGCATGCTACACGTCCAGCAGTGCACACGGCGCATGCTACACGTCCAGCAGTGCACACGGCGCATGCTACACGTCCAGCAGTGCACACGGCGCATGCTACACGTCCAGCAGTGCACACGGCGCATGCTACACGATTGGCAGTGTACATGGCTGCATGCTACACGGCCAGCAGTTCACACGGCGCATGCTATACGTCCAGCAGTGCACACGGCTCACGCTATATGTCCAGCAGCGGGGCCCCCTGCACGCGCGCCACCTCCACGGTGCGCGAGCCCTTGTTGAAGCTGACGATGGTGTCGAAGTCCACCTTGACGCAGTCGGGCGAGGCGAAGAGCGCCGCCGGGTCCTCGGAGCGTGCGTGCACCAGGCAGGACGCCTCGACGGCCTGCGCGCCGCCGTTCCTCTCCAGCCGCAGGCTGTACCTGAAGTCGCGCGCCGGGCCCGCAGCCGAGCGCACGGCCAGGCACAGCTTCTTCTGCGGCACGTCGAACAGCCGGTCCACGAGGAACACCTCGCCCAGGGCCGCCACGGCGTGGCTGCGCTCGTTGAAGCAGTCAGCCTGCGGGCCGCGCACCAGACACGCTGGCAGCTCTGCACCTCGACCCCCCGTGGCTAGCAACCAGCACCTGCACACCCACCTGGGAGACGTCCCAGCGCGCCAGGCCTGCCTCCTCGCGGGTCGGCACCAGGCAGCCAGGGTGCGCAGTGCCCAGGTGCGCCGCCATCTTCTTCCTGGGCCCGCGCCACGAGCACCTGCGCACCACCGTCCATCCTCGAGGCACACGGCCCAGTGTCGGCACCCGGTAGCCAACAACTCACGTAGTTTCGGTTCCCTACCACGTTCGTGCAACTTCGGATTCCTCTCAAAAATTGAAATTAAAAAAAAAAATCGAAGGGTTGGGTTAGGTTAGGTTAGGTCAGTCACAACATGCTTGTTTTCATTGGAAACTTCTGATTTAGCGGCTGAAGTGGCGTTAATACCAAAACGCAAAACTTCGGAAATCTTCGGAAATTCTTGCAGGGAACCGAAACTACGTGAGTTGTAGGTTTCCCGTTGGCACCACAAGGTCCGGCCACTACTCTCACAGACGGCCAGTCTTGTGAACAATCACATTTCTGCTTCCTCGATGAGTTAACGTTCAAAATATAGATTCTGATAGCTGTAATGTTCATTATGTTGGTGTTTATTTTTATGATTGGTTTTAATCGTTCAAATGATATATTGACGTGTGTAGTTTCGTTTCTAACGCGGCGTGTTGGCCACGCTATTTTTTTTAAATTTAATTTCTCATTGGCAGCTAAGTTGGTACAAATTAAAGAAAAAAA
The DNA here is from genome assembly GCF_032445375.1 of Bacillus rossius redtenbacheri. Lineage (NCBI taxonomy): Eukaryota > Metazoa > Arthropoda > Insecta > Phasmatodea > Bacillidae > Bacillus > Bacillus rossius. The sequence continues at coordinate 70,786,202 of NC_086333.1, read as the reverse complement.
CAAACAAACAAAATGGTTGGATACCGAGATCAAAAGAGCGTTATTCCAAGACACTCGGGTAATATAACGAATAAGCATAGCCTTGTTGGGACACAACCGTAACCTAACCGGTGGGCCGTATTCCAAAACGTGTCCAAACGGAATCTCAGCAAGGGAACGGATCATGAATACGTTTTCAATAAACGGTGCCCTGCGCGAGGCTAGAAACTGGTTTCAGCGCATTATGGCGGCCGTTTCGCAACCATCGATACGATTGTTGCGAGAAAAAATAATAGCAAGAGCAGCACCATTGAAAAAAAAAAAAAAAAACAGACTGCCTTTCTAATTTACTCGAGTACTTTTAAAGTTTCTACCAGGAAGTTTCTACCAGGTAGATTCATTTGGAACACCAACGTGTAGCGCCATGAGTTGGTCCGGCATCTGGACGAAATCAACGCAACGGCGGAATTTGGGCAACAAATCGGCAAAGGATTGGACACCAAAACCTGATGTATCTTGGCTTCTGGGTTGTAGCCGCGTCGTTGGCGAATAATGGGTGAAATATTCGCCAAGGACGCTGCTATACAACCCAAAAAAAGCCAAGCTGCTTCAGACAATGGCCGTGAAAGCCCTGCGGACAATATTACCAAAACCTGTTCGCTGGAAAAACAAGGGACTGGCCTTGTCCTACCACGGGAAAAAAGGAATACGGACAGGGTACATAGGTAGTGTGTTGGAAGCCCGGCCGAAGAGTCGGGAGGGAGTGAGCGCCGCGCACCTGTCGGGCAGCCAGGGGCACGGGAACACCCGGTGCGGGCAGACGACGTGGTGGGCCGCGATGTCGCCCACCCGCCGCGACTCGGCGCAGCCCTCCGCGGCGAACCTGCGGGGCAGAGCGGCGCTGACAGCGACCCTCGAGGCCGCTGTCTCGAGACCGGCCCGGTGCGTCTCCGCCGTCTCCGCTGTCTCCTCCGGGAAGCCCACGATTCACCCGTCCTTCCGGACGTACCCGAATGGGAAGCCTTCATTTCACAGACGATACAGCCACACCCTTAAGTTCCCCGAAGTTCATTGCTCGCTTTTTTTTTCTTCCCCCCGTACCACAACAGGTGCATTTATTTGGGATGTAGCTTACTCGTACGTCATACCGTAGATACCCGGAAAAATTCGCGGGTTCATCTCGTGTTATGCTAAAATTCAAATAATTACAACTTAGTGCTGCTTCTGTCATTGGTTCACTGTTAATCTGGAGGACTGAGGGCCAATTAGAGACCCTCACTCATAGGAGTGTCGAATCACAGGCCACCCAGTCGAGACGACTCACAAGTCAGCAGCCAGTGAACAGTTGGCATTTGCTTGAGTGTGTAGAGGATATTGGAGTCTATCCTGGAGTAATTGAACATGCGAATTTTCCGGGTCTCTAGTCATACGCCGTTCTATCTCATTGCATGAACCGGCGTGGCATTAAATTTTTGCGGTCGATTAGGATAGGTTAGCTGCATTATAAATACTTTGAAACATCGTGGACGGTTGGTTATATTAGGTAAGTATAGCTACATTAAAAATACTGTAAAATCGTTTTATGGTTGCTTAGCAAATAACTTTTTAATATGTAGATATCCAGGGCTAGGAAACCGTTTACATGATTTCACAGTATCTTTAATGTAGCTATCCTAACCAAATCAACCGGCCACAATGTTTTAAAGTATTTATAATGCAGCTAACCTAACCTAATTGACCATTAGTTATCATGAGTTGTCCATAATAAACATTCACGGGCACACGGCAAAGGAAAAATATGGCGGCGTACAAATAAATACCGTTGTCTTGTTTATGGTCTTTCCTCTTATCAACACCGCCATATTTATTTACAATGAACCAAAAAAAATACCGATGATGCACGATCGTTCGTTTGGCTCTCTCGTCTGTGAAAAGAAGGCTTCCCACACATCACGAAGTTGCACGAACGTGAGTATTCGGGTATGTCCAGAAGGACGAGTGAATCGTAGGCTTCCCGTCTCCTCCTCGCCCACACGGGCGACTGCGGCATCCGAGCGGTCAACGCGACATGAGAGGCCGGTGAAATGAATACAAGGCCCTTGGGGGCTTGCAATTCATATATATGAATAAACACGTAAACGTTCGTTCGTTCTTTCAAAATCATAGATCTCAGAAAGATCTTCGCCGGATTTTTTTTTTTTTTTTTTAAATTTTGACACAACGTTGCATTCGAATACACGCGTGTTTTTATAAATCTATGTCACACATGTGGCAGGTAAAGAGAAAGATTAAAATATATGCAGGTAAAAAAGTAGGTTTTTAATATTTTCATTGATATAGAGTGACATATAGTGATATATAGAAACATATAAATATAGGTATAGTTGAGAGAGATATAGATATATAGATATAGGGAGAAGTATATATATATATATATATTCTTTTATTTATTCTTTAATTACTTTGATAGAAAAATGTTATTTTTGAAATTTTTTATTTTCGGTATTAAAATTCATGTTTCTTTAATAATTTCGAATGTTGTTCCTATTTTAAAGTATGTTCTTGAATTATTTTCTAATTGTTTAGCAATTTATGATCAGAAAATTAAGTCATTTAAAGGTTGGATGATTGCTGCTGTATGTGATGGAATAATTCCAGTATCTACTGCTTTGTAATGACATGATTGTAGACAGGGGCACAACAACTTAATTTCCGAAAAGGGGGGGGGGGGGGGCAATATACCTTTTTATAAAGAATCATCGATCCCCCCTTATTTAAAGCGGGGGGTCCGGGGGTCCTCCCCCTGGAAATTTGGAATTTCAAGGTGGAAAATGGTGCTAATTAAGCAGTTTTTATCATCTAAAAATTGATTACACAGCACTTTCTTTGCCCCCGTTTGCCCCCACTTCAAGGTTTCGGAGAAGGAAGGGGGGGGGGGGGGAGGGAAAATACCCTTGCCCTCCCCTTGTTGTTGCGCCTTTGATTGTAGATATATGTACCTAATGTACATAGTGAGCACCCAAGGGCCTTGTCTCACGGCCGCCGCCCAGATGCCGTGCGGAAAACGAGAAGAGAGTGCAGACACGGCTCTAAGGAGGACGCACCTGCAGGGGAAGAGCGTGTCCCGCGCGATGGCCTCCAAGGACACGTTCCTGGCGTCCAGCAGCCGCCGGCCGCAGATCGCGCAGCGCCGCGCGAGCTGGCGGCAGCGGCGACACGCGGTGTGGCCCTGCTCGCACAGCGCGAGGGGCGGCTCCAGGTACTCGCGGCACCCGGGGCACGTCAGGGCCGCCAGCAGCTGCTGCTGGAAGCCCTTGTCCGGGTCCGCCGTCGGCACCCCCGCGGGCTCCATCGCCGACCTGGACGCGAGGGCAGTCGTCCGGCTGTACCCGCCAGCTGAGACAGACCTGTATACGACGGTAGTCATCGCGCTTCGCCCGCCAGAGAGGTGCTCTATGGTTGTCATCCACCTAGACGCGAAGGTAGTCGTCCAGCTATACCCGCCAGCTGTGACAGACGTGGACGCGAGGGTAGTCATCGCGCTTCGCCCGCCATAGAGGTGTTCTATGGTTGTCATAGACCTGGACGCGAATGTAGTCATCCAGCTCTACCCGCTAGAGAGTCTTCCGTAGCTGATATCGACCTGGACACGAGGGTAGTCATCGCGCTTCGCCCGCCAGAGAGGTGCTCTATGGTTGTCATCGACCTAGACGCGAAGGTAGTCACCCAGCTCTACCCGCCAGCGAGTCTTCTGAAGCTGAGATCGACCTGGACGCGAGGGTAGTTGTTGCACTGCAAGTAGTCACTACGCTTCAATCGCCAAAAAGAGATTCTCACCATTAGCAATAACAAAGATGTTTCCAGGAAGAAGGTATTTTGGAATTTGTATAATCATATTATTTCATCCGAAGCGCGAAACTTTCTTGGCCTATAGTTGACTTTTGAATATTTGCTGTGTCAAGTCTTCTGTAAATTAATGTAGTTTTCCGCTTGAGGAAAGGTCTACCACAACATTTCACGAGTTTACTTTCCCACGTAACGAGGGGAAGATGTGACGTTTCCTGCAGTAACTAGAGTAAGTAGGAAACTAGGTGAAAATGCTTTGATTAAATATGGCTTCACTGATATTGTTATCGGTACCTAAGGTTGTTCAAAGATGTTATGTTTCCTCATGTGACGATGGTATACTGCGTATATATAATTCAGCCAATGAGGCCAAGGCGTGGTATACAATATCTCACTGCAGTTAGAGATAAGAGATATTCACACTCCTCGCCTTATTTATTATGACTCATTCTCAGAGATATGCATTTCCATGACACGATGCATGCACAGTGCAGCATTTAAACCTTGAGAGGAAATGTCCTGACTAGGCTTGCAAGTAATAACGTATGGAACCCGCTTAGGAGGACACTTCATGCTTCTTGAAGTTTTGCACGTCAGCTAAGAATATAGGCCTAAGCTGACCTCGTGGAAAGTGCACTGATGCTTACTTAATTATACTCTTGTGGTTTCATTAAAATACACGAACGTGTCCATGGACTAGAATAATTGGTAAAAAAATGAACTAGAATATTCGGATCGATTAAATAAATTATAGCTTGCAAACTTCTTAATTATTTACAGAGCACGAATTTCAAACTTCCAACTGTCACCGTTTCGCAGGGAGAGCCAAAACAAATTTGGTATACCATAAGGTACTAACTTTCGGGACCTCTTACATTATAAAACATGAAAAAAAAAAAAAGAAACAATGTTGTAAATAACAGATTATTTATAACGATTCCTCTATATCCCATGCCATTAAAAAATCCAATTTTGTGTATGGCTCGAGTTAAATAAAAAAGATTCATAAAATTAAAACACAGATCAAAGCAATGCACCATTTATATTTATGGCCTATGACAGCAGAACCGTAAGAGAGATATGTGGGTTTCCAAATTGTTTATAAGGAACCATAAAATAGAATCACACTATAACATATTTTAATATAGCCTACAGCTCATAAATTGTTGAAGTGAATACTTCAATAGGAAGGTTTAGATAGGGAGTAAATTCATGTAAGTCGTCATCGACATGGTCACGTGACGTGGTAACGATAACACTATATCTGTTTAAATGGTGTTTTTGTTCAATTTTTATTTTAAATCTTAAGTATACGATTACTGTGCAGTAATAAGTGAGTATGAAATATATTAATATTCTCATATAGATATATAGTTTGAATAAAGAAGAAAACGGAGTATTTGTAGCAATATAACCTAAAAATTAAGAACATCATTATTTTTTTAATACCTACAATTACTATGCAATGCGTATTTTATAGTAATTTAGAAGTTATTTTACTAATGTAATAAAACAAATTTTTTGTGTGATAGTATTTTTTCGTAAAAATTGCGAAAAAGTCTCTGATTTTTATCAAAAAATATTTTCTTATGTTACACAATTATATTTTACAAAGTTGGTATTTCTTATTTCAAATTATATTTGTACTAACTTAATTCTATTATTAATATTAATAATAGTTACTTCTATTATTATTATTATTAATTCTATCATTTGAAGTTTAGGAAAAAATGTTGTGTACATTATATTGTTATTCTCTCTAAATTTCTATTTTTAATATTTTTTTTAGATCCTCGATTCTATGTGGAAAACGTTAAAGATGTCTTCAGACGACGGAAAAAGAAAATTGCAAGTAACAACTGTTTGTTTACAGTTTTAAGTTTTCACTTCTGTCGGCAGACCTAATGACTGCTTTGAATTTCTTTTTCCATTTGAATAATTATGTAAGTTTCTTTTGCTATGTGTTATCGTTACTAAAATATACACATGCAAACGTTAAAGAAGCATAACTATTTTTTACAAGCCCTACAGGCACACTGGTAATACTTGCCTTAATCAGCCTTTGGTAACGGCGCGAACGCAGGAGTGCCAGTCATACTATGTCGACGAAGGCGCGGACGGAACACAGCTGATAACACAATATTAATCTTAACTCGGGTTTCTTATCACTCGGGGAGAACCATGCATCGGATCACAGGAGAAAATGTCAACGTTCAGAATCAAAGACGTCTTCACTTCCACACATTTATTTAGTTATTTAATAAATATGTTCGGGTGTAACGTTTAGTTTAATAATTTCGGTTCTTGGTTCAAGGTTTTAAATAAGTTCACAATATTACTATACGTAATAAGATTTTTATAAATATTGTCACCAATAAATGGTTTTAGTAAATGGTATTTTGAGAATATATACACATACATAAATTTATATTCCCTTCCAGGAACAAAGAGCATATACATGTACTAATGAGGTAGACTTACAGTCAAGAATAACCGCTTGCATGTAAATTGTTTTCGTGAAAACCTTTTTAAGTTTTAGGACATCATTAATATAGTACTATTGAATATTTTCTTTTCCCAGGTGTTTGGAAATGTGAATTTTTTTAGAGTTTTGGGAGACCCACATTTTTTTTTTTTTTTGGGTATTATAAATAAACTGTTACGAACACGAGAGACCGGACCGCGATGCCAGGTTCGGAGCTGGCTGGCGGCCCCGTACGGCCTCTGACGTCACGCGCCGTCCGCTGACGTAAGACATGCCACGCGTGCCTGGCCGGATTACAAGGGTCGTCGCTACCCACCCCCTCCCCTCCTCCGCTCCCACTAGCAACGCCCTGCCCCTGGGCGCTGTCATCTATCGCTGAGCGGCCTTGGGAATTCCACAGAGGCCGCCGCGAGAAGAAGTGTGAGTGAACAAGCGACGCTATGCTCGATGTTTCGTTCCTTCGGGTCGGCCCGGAATGACGCGACTCGTCACAGCCTCTCTCGTCAGTTCGAGAAGGGCGCCTCAGTACTTAAGCAACGACGCCGGCCTCAGCGGCAGTTCCGCGACGGGTGCCGCGTGAATCCCGCGACGAGTATTCGTGAGAGTTCCGCGAGTGAAGGGAAGTGCGACAGCCCCCCCCCCCCCCCCCTGAGAGTGGCGCGACGCGGAGCGAGGGATCGAGAGAGTGCGACAACTGAGTGGCGCGAGACTGTGTGAGTGGAGAGGCGTGAGGTAAGGGGCCAACCACTGTCGAGCCTAGCTCCAGTGAGGCGTGCGAACTGCGGAACTTGACAGACATTGAGTGACTTGAGAAATAAACATTTTTAAAGTGCCAGTAATTTGTGATCGGACATTTTTAAGTACAGTTATTCACTAGTAATGTAAATGTTAGTAATTAATAAAAATTGTATTTGGAAAACAAAAATCGGGTTAGCACTTACGAACCGAGTTCTCGCCTACTTTATACTCGTAACAATACGACATCCTAAAACTAGAGAGTTTCACTACAAAAGCTTCATATAAAGGGTGGATTGTAATTTAGACTATAGAAAACAATTTCAGGCTATCAGTTAATACTAGGGTTAAAATTTAAAGTGACCGTTAAAGATATTAAACTAAAAAAAAAATAAGCATTTATGAATCTATGAACCCACGTGTAAACTATAAATAATAATAGTTATGTTATTGATTGCAATTTTATCCTGGACAATAAATGGAAAAAAAAATTTATAAACGCAAAATGATGTAGAATACTAACCCTTTAAGTCTTCACACTTGACGAGAAGACAGTCTCGTTAAAAGGCAACAAAAAGTCACACGAAAGTGGCATTTGGTATAGTCTGTTTCAAGTAACTTTGCAACAGTTTTGCAAAGTAACACATGTTTGTTTACATTATGAAGTTGTTTATGAACACTCATGACAGAACAATGGTGGCAGAATGATACGTACATTTCTGGTTCTACTTTTGAAAACTTTCATATTTGAGAGAAATTTTATGACACAGAATATGAAAGGATCGGTAGGCGCTGGATTCTTTTTTGCCTGCTCGTAGGCGTAATAATAAAAAAAAACATGTATGTTTGTATCATTAAAATATTGTCCAAAATAAATTTCATGCCAATCTCTTAAACTACCTCTTTAAGAGAAGTTCTCACAATTTTCACTGCAATTCGCTATAAAACAGGTTTCTTTACTACAACAAATGGTTTGTTATGACAAACTAAAAGAAAAATAGTTTTTCTTCAAATACAATTATTTTTTGACAGTATTCTTAAGGTAAAAATCTGTCTTTTTTAATTAAAATAGAGTTTAAATAAGTTTTAATAATGTTATTTTTATATAAATAAACGTTTGTGTAGCAAGAAGAAAAAATTACATCACTATAAACAATTTAATAACAATATTATCTGTTATATAGTTGTTTAAGGTTAGATGCATTTTTTTTTGGTATATTTGGTTATACTATAAAGTAAACGGTTTTATAGCGTGTGAGACTAGATAAAATGAAATATCAGTATTAGAAATGTACTTTATTTTGCGGCACACTATGCTACTTGAAGCGAACAAGATTTTCTGTTAGATCCTGCCTTTAATAGTTTGTGAAATAAGTACATTTCTAATACTGATATTTCATTTTTTTTAAATTTTTTTTTTTGGCACACTATGCTACTTGAAGCGAACAAGATTTTCTGTTAGATCCTGCCTTTAATAGTTTGTGAAATAAGAGACGAAGAGAGTTTTTGTCTGTAATATTTCATACCTTTAAAGTACCAAGAAACAGTGATTTGGCAAAAGTATTTTTTGGCGTATTATATTGCAGTTATTCAATGTTTCCTTACACGTACATGATTAATTAGAACGTGTTTAATTTTGAGAAAGGTAGAAGGGGGGATAGAGATAGAAAGAGGGAAATGAAGAGAGAGTTATGTGTTTTATTTTTTTTTATCACACGCTGAGCGCAACAAGTGTTATAAAAATCCAATAGGTACATATACAAAATCTAAATTCAAGTATATTAGAAACTTTTTAAATGTCTCAGTGTATTAACAGATACAGAAATAGAATCATTAATTCAATACACACAAGCAAAATTATTTTTATATTTTATTTAATATGGCCTAGTTTAAGTAGTCAATTGAGGTTCATTCATTATACAGTTATTCACATTTCAGGTTCTTTTGGATGCACAAACATTATAATTTTGATTCTGACACATATTTACGAGAAAAATGTAGCAATAATCTGTTTGTTCCAAAGATAATACATGGTATAATTAAAATGTGAAAAGTTCTTTAAAGTATGAACGTAACGAATATTCCATCACATGCTCTTGAGGTGTACAATCACAAATTGTTAAGCTGCCACAAAAAAAAAATTCAGAAAATCCAAAAAATCAGTAATTATAATGGTTCGTAATATATGACAAATGAAAGACAATTCTTTACAGTTAAGTGTACAATAAGTTGATATAAATTATTTTATTAGATATTGCCTTAAAAGTAGAAGAATGCTACTCATTTATTGATTTAGTTTTATTTGTAAGCATGTTCCTAAAATATATGTAAATAAAAAACAGGGGCTTCATCAACTAGTTAACCCAAACGTTTAGGCAATCCTTTTTCTTAATTTCATGGAAATGAAGTTAGTTGAAAAGTCCGAAAGTAGACCAGTGTTTCAGGTAAATTAAACAAAGACCTGATATAGTTCGTGCCATGTAACTAGTCCAAAATTTGACAGTCCTCAGAAGTAGTACCAACGTTATCCAAAGTTACGAAATAGTAATTAATTAAAAAAATATATTATGCTTTAAAATCATAGCACAGGCAGAATTTACACATAAAATAAAAATAAACCACAAAGTCAAAAATAGAACACTAGATATTCTTGTACTTGAAACTTAAAGTATTTATAACATAAACAAACATGGCTACCACCGCAGCCAAACACTCGGCTACTATTGGTCGCACGGAGCAACGCAAACGGAAGAGCTCAGCATTGCCGAGTTAATCCATACGGGTCCGTCTCCGTCTGCGTGCTGTTGTAGCAACTCTGTTCCGTGAGATCCAGCTCCGTTTACGTGATACGTATTCCTTACACTGAGAGAAAGGTTTGTTTACCTCAACAAAAATATTTGTTTATATATAGCGAAATAATTATATATTTTTGATTAAAACAAATATGTTGTAGTAGGAAAGATTTTGTTGACCCAACAAATTATTATTTTTTTCAAATCAACTATATATTTGGTTAAGTGTGACAAATAAATTTTGTACCTCAACAAATTTGGTTAGGGCAACAACATATTTTGTTACGGCAAGTAAATGTTTGTTTCGCCATATATAAACAAACATTTGTTCGATTCAAACAAATATTTTTCTCTGTGTACCGTGTTATTGTACAACGGTCCTTACCGCTGGCTGAGGTTACGAAGCGCCTGAAATCAGGCAACCGCCAGAACACTACAACGACCTTGACACAGTCTCACGCCTCCAACTCGCACTTCAACGGCATGGCTCGTTGGTCTAGGGGTATGATTCTCGCTTCGGGTGCGAGAGGTCCCGGGTTCAAATCCCGGACGAGCCCGGTTTTAATAATTTTTACATTAATTGTAAACAAGATACTGCTATTTCGACACGATTATGTAACTTATCACATAGCTTTTCAAACGAAGAGTTATTTTATACGTCATTTTGATACACATTATAACTATGTTTGGGCCAACAAGAAAGGAATTGAGTTTTGTCGTATAGGTACTACACACAAAGACTAAATAAGAAGTTTTAGAAAGTAAATACACAAACCTGTAACTTTTGACAATGGTTTTGCTGGTTATTACTAAGAAATTTTGATTATCTTTCACGATAAATTAAACGTCTGTTAGTTTCATAAATGTCCACGATCGAATTTATGTGAAATCACGTCATTACATGAGGCAATAAAATATTTGAATTTTTTTTCTAATGCAAAAAACTTTAAAGCATAATTTTCAACCGGAGGGCACTGGCCAGCAATTTTAAATCACATGCTGATAACAACACAAATAATGGAAAGAAAAAAACCTGCGTGGGGTCCTGTGAATAGTGCGGCCACGGTGCTACGGGTGCCTCCGGTACTAGTTAGAGAACTGTCAGATCGGAGACATTTTACACGACGGAGACTGCATTTTTATCACTGCAGATTGCTGTGAAGTCGAGCACGCGCCAACATACATACATACATAAATGCATACATACATACATGCATACATACACATTTACATACACACACACACGGACTATACTCTCGTCTTCTGCGGCCTGCGCACAAGGACGACATTGGCTTGCTATTGTCTGGCGAATCCGTCATAAAACAACCAGCCAACGTGTGTATAATGCCAGGTTTGTTTGTTTTCAAATGGTGCTGCTCTTTGACAGCCACACTAGAGTTCGTTAACGTTACTCGATGTACGCAAAGTAGCAGTTTTGCTATGCAATATATATATAAAAAAAATGCTGTAAATAAACTCAAACGTACAGGGAACAGTGTGATTGTATACATAACTGGAATCACAACAGTACACTTAAAGGACACAATGTGGCAGTAATTATATAGTGTCATTACGAACTTGTAATTTGTAATCTATGTTAAAAACAAAAAAAAATTGTTTTGAACGTCATGTTTGAGAGAAATATGTTCAATACAAATGCAATGTTCATTCGTAACTATCATAAAACTAATTCAAAAGATTTCATAGATATATTAAGTAAAAAAAAAAAGGGTAAACCCTCATTCGAGAGACAACAATTCTGGCGGACACTGCAGCGACGCCGCAATTAACGAGACTGAACTGAAAGAGAAGCCTAAGATGCACATCAAGTTCTGTCCCTGCCCGAACACGCCCGAATATTCACCTTCGGCCAACCTTGGGATTTGTTTTATTTTTGCGCAGAAAAAAAATGAATTCAAATATTAAAAGTGATCGGTTAGGTTAGCTACATTAAAACACTTTAAAACACTATTGACGGTTAGTTAGGTTAGTATAGCTACATTTAAATAAACAGAGAAAAATAAGTATATATAAATAAACCCGAGGTTGGCCGAAGGTGAATATCCGGGCGTGTTCGTGTTACTTGATGTACATCTTAGACTTCCCGAACTGAAAGATCGCACCGACGCGACGGCGCAGTCAGGTCGAGCGTGATTGGCCGGGCCGGTAGCGAATGGCGGCGGGTCACAGCTCGGTGACGGAGCCGCCCACGCGCCAGATCTTGACGGAGCGCGCCCTTGACGAAGTGCAGCAGCAGGTCGAGCGTGATTGGCCGGGCCGGTAGCGAATGGCGGCGGGTCACAGCTCGGTGACGGAGCCGCCCACGCGCCAGATCTTGACGGAGCGCGCCCTTGACGAAGTGCAGCAGCAGGTCGAGCGTGATTGGCCGGGCCGGTAGCGAATGGCGGCGGGTCACAGCTCGGTGACGGAGCCGCCCACGCGCCAGATCTTGACGGAGCGCGCCCTTGACGAAGTGCAGCAGCAGGTCGAGCGTGATTGGCCAGGCCGGTAGCGAATGGCGGCGGGTCACAGCTCGGTGACGGAGCCGCCCACGCGCCAGATCTTGATGGAGCGCACGCCCTTGACGAAGTGCAGCAGCAGGTCGAGCGTGATTGGCCGGGCCGGTAGCGAATGGCGGCGGGTCACAGCTCGGTGACGGAGCCGCCCACGCGCCAGATCTTGACGGAGCGCGCCCTTGACGAAGTGCAGCAGCAGGTCGAGCGTGATTGGCCAGGCCGGTAGCGAATGGCGGCGGGTCACAGCTCGGTGACGGAGCCGCCCACGCGCCAGATCTTGATGGAGCGCACGCCCTTGACGAAGTGCAGCAGCAGGTCGAGCGTGATTGGCCAGGCCGGTAGCGAATGGCGGCGGGTCACAGCTCGGTGACGGAGCCGCCCACGCGCCAGATCTTGATGGAGCGCACGCCCTTGACGAAGTGCAGCAGCAGGTCGAAGTCGACGGCGACGCAGCGGGCCGACTCCAGCACCTCGCGCAGGTCCTCGCGCGCGGGACGCGGCGCGTCGGTGAAGCTGGCCCGGCGCCCGCCGGCGCACGACATCTTCAGCTTGTAGCGGAACCCGCCGGCGTCGCAGGCGGCTCCCACCAGCCTCAGCGCCACCAGCCACTTCTTGCGCGCATCGTCGAAGCGGCGGTCCAGCAGGAACACCTCTCCCAGGCAGAACACCACCTGGCGGGAACGACCAACCCGCGCGGTGCTCACATCGAGGATAGGAATACACCGGGAATGTGTCGTTTTGCCTAAAGGCGTTTTGCCTAATTTTAGGCAAAACGCCGTCAAGCAGAAATCCGTTAGGGAAAACGCCGTTAGGCAAATCGCCTTTACGCAAATCGCCTTTAGGCAAATAGCCGTTAGGCAATTCGACGTTAGGCAAAACGCCTTTAGGCGAAATGACTTTAGGCAAATCGCCGTAACGAATTCATGTTTAGGCAAAAACGCCTTTAGGCAAATTGCCTGTTGCTCGAATACACCTCTCTCTTTCATCGGAGGGTTGGCCAGGTACCCATCCCCTGGTCGCGTGAAGCGGTGTAAACGGAATAAAAGAGGGAGGCAATAATGTTCGCAGGCTTCCACTGCCATTTTTTTCTGAAGTAGCTTGGCTTACCGGGTTGTAACCGCGTCCTTGGCGAATAATTCAACCGACGTTTCAGTCGACAATGCAGTCGCCATCATCAGGGAGCAGTAGGTAACTAACTCTAAAAGTAAGGAATTTTCAATTTGATTTTGATTGCTGGTTGGTGGGTGGGAATTAAAAAAAAAAATGTGTACAGCTAAATTATTTTGATTTAGGATCGTAATCAATTTGTTTATCAGCTGTTCTCGTCTTGACGTAGTTTCCTGGGACACGCCCCGTGTAAGACATCGGGATCTTGGCAATCGAACCCGTTCCCTCGTGATCGACGACGGATCGACGGATCGATGGGTCGAAGGGGCGCGCGGAGGTGAAGCCTTCATTTCACAGACGAGAGAGCCACACCCGAAGTTCCCCGAAGTTCATGCTCGCTTTTATTTCCTTCGTACCACAACAGGTGTATTTATTTGAGGGAAACCGTATACATGATTTCACAGTATCTTTAATGTAGCTATCCTTACCAAAGCCAACCGTCCACAATGTTTTAAAGTATTTATAATGTAGCTAACCTAACCTAATTGACCATTAGTTATCATGAGTTGTCCAAAATGAACATTCACGGAATATGGGGCATCCCGAGAATTCTTATTTGTGGAAGGACAAAGACTTCCTAGGTTTTATGGGGTATGAAACATATACAAATCCACGAAGTAGGTTTTTTTCAATTAGGTATTTTCCTCTAAAAAATAATTATAAATAGATATTGTTGCCTTGTTTATGGTCTTTCCTTTTTATCAACACCGCCATATTTATTTACAAATGAACAAAAAAAAAAAAAAAACAGAAGATGCACGATCGGGAGTTTGGTTCTCTCGTCCGTTGAAAGAAGGCTTGCCAACGTGAGTATTCGGGTATGTCCAGAAGGACGGGTGGGTCGATGGGTCGACGCGGGGTAAGGAGACCCACCTGCGAGGAGTCGCGGTAGGAGACGGCGCCGGGCAGGTCCCAGGCGACGAAGGGCGCGCCGGGGTCGTCGTCCAGGTCGAGGGTGTTACCCGGGTGCGCGGCGAGCACGTGCGCCCTGAGGCCGGACCGGGGACCCTCCCAGGGGCAGCTCAGCGGGCAGGGCAGCCGCCTGAGGGCGCAGCGGGCGTGGTGGCGCGCCATGTCGTCGGGCGAGCCGCGAGCCTCGCCGCAGCCCTCGCGGCAGGGGTAGACCGCGGTGCGCGCCAGCTCCTCCAGGGCCGGGTTCCTGGCGGCGGTGAGCCCCCGGCGGCAGGCGGGGCAGCGGTGCAGGCGCGGTCTGCAGCCCGAGCACACGCTGTGCCCGCCCTCGCATGCGGTGATGGGCGGCGAGACGTACTCCGGGCAGGCGGAGCACTCCAGCGCCCTCAGCAGCGCCCCCGAGGCCATGATCCGGCTGTCCGCCGCGTCGCGCCACGGGGGAAGCCTACAACTAACGTAGTTTCGGTTCCCTGCCACGTTCGTGCAACTTCGGATTTCTCTCAAAAACTGAAACTAAAAAAAAAAAAAAAATCGAAGGGTTTAGGTTAGGTTAGGTTAGGTTAGGTCAGTCACAACATGCTTGGTTTCATTTGGAAACTTCTGATTTAGCGGCTGAAGTGGCGTTAGTACCAAAACACAAAACTTAGGGAATCTTCGGAAATTTTTTGCAGGGAACCGAAACTACGTGAGTTGTAGGCTTCCCGCGCCACAGACAGTTGCAGACTCGCGGTCATTTCACAACGCAACTGTGCACTACATGAAGCAGCTTGGCTGCTGGGTTGTAGCCGCAGTCCTGAGGCGAATAATTCACCGACGTTTCGGCCTTCATCAGGGAGCAGTTACCTGCAGTAGGTAGGCCTAAACTGCTCCCTGATGATGGCGAATGCAATGTAGACGGAAACGTCGATGAATTATTCGTCAAGGACGCGGCTACAACCCGGAAGCAAAGCTACTTTCAGACGATGGCCGTGAAAGCCTGCTAACGTCATTTAATACATGGTTTAAAAAATACCATATTATCTACAGCACTGCAGCAAATAAAATAATACTTACTAAACTACGATAAGGAATTAGGATCAGTGCATTGTTGCATCGAATATTCAATGATTGTTGTCACATCAGTCCGAGAGATTGAAAATAACTTCACAAGCATATGATTGATAAAAATATTTTTTACACAGAACTTCGGTAAAAATTTCAGTGTTAAAGTGTGTTTTAAAATGAGTCGTGTGAATTTTTTTATTTTATTTTAAAGAATCCTACGTTAAATTTAGTGACCAAATTTCGTGTTATATAAGTGTATTTGCAACATGAGAACACGTGAATTTGCTCGTTACCGAGGTTAGATGTTACACATCTATGGCCAGTACTAAAAGACACGCTTACATTTTTAATTATTATTATTATTTTTTGCTAAACGTCTCTCCAACAAATAAGGTCAAACGAGTCAAAATTTTTGGGAAAGAACATTTTGATTGAAAACCTTTGCCGTTGGTCAATTCCTGAAATTATTACAACATTTAAGTTGCTGAAGTAAACTTAAAAAAAAAAAATAATAGTAAAATCCAAAACAAGATTCACAGATTTGTGATAAAACTTCATTAACGTGTGTTTACTACTTCTTTGCTTTTGGGCTGAGGCCACGTACGAGGAAAGGTTTAAGTTTTGGCAATTCCTCGTTGGAGCCATCTTCAAGGTCAGCCAACTACTGAAACGTTTAGCCTTAACCCAAAGTCAATATATAGTTGATACTTCGGCCACGAAAGCCCAACTCAAGACTTATTTTACCTGGCGAAGTTAAGGTATGCCCACCTTGTCTACCTCTTAACCAATTAAATGTGGTAAAATGAAATGTAAATTTATAAAAAAAACGCACACATAGCGAACCTAAATAAAAGACAATAAACAAGGGCATGACAAACATCCTAAAATAACAATACGAACAAACCAACCAATTGCTAGCAAGTAACGAAACATGATTCACGCATATTACACTAAATTATACCAATACCACAATTGGTACTTTTAAAATAGTAAACATAGGACAATGATATAGTTAACAAAAAAAATGACAATTTTTTTTTTTTTCAGAGTTTAAAAAATTCCAAAATCAGGATGTCAAAGACACTGCCTACCTTGGCACACACAGGATGTGCAGAGCTTCAGAAAAAAAAACACGCAATTTGTAAACTGTTCATGATATTAGAGTGATGTCAGTTCACGAAAAGCATTTAAGGGGCCTCGCCTAGTCAGTGGTATGTTTGTGTCAGTAAGGCGGGATCATAAGTGCGATGATATCTGGTTCTTCTAGCGCGGTGTCGCCTCTGTGGACTGACGCGCAGTGTTCTCGTAGTGCATGAGGCAGTCCGCCATGACATTTGATGGCGGAGAAATAAATATAAAGGTTTAATGCAAGTCCCTAGAGTGCTTTCAAGAATCTGTGCCAGGTGTTTCTTGCCTGAAAAAGGAATTCTGAATTCACGCGCATTAGCCATTTTCACCATTCTGAAAATACAGTTTAAAAACTAAATACGGAAACATAACTACTGATCCACCCTAAGAGTATTCCTAATTTCTTTTCGTAAACAGTCACCACTGGGATACCTTGAGAGGTTTTTACGAGCGTGGTTATTTATGAAGTCGCCAGGTAGTGTTATGTTCCCTGATTTAGTTTTTAAACTGCGTTTTAAGGCGAGAGAAAGTGAAAAAACGCGTGTCTTCAGAATAACTATCAGGCATGAAACATCCATTACATGTTCTTAAAGCACTCAACGGACTTGCGTTACACCTATATCTTGATTTCCCCGCCATTTAAAATGTTTTATATTTATAAATGATCTGCAATTTTTTTTTGGTTTGACATGGCATAGGACTTAGATTGGGCTACTTGTTGAAGTCAACACTTGTGAAGTGGTGTGATTATCACGATAGTTTCACTCGCGGCGCTTAGAGACTATAGAGCCTTTCAATAAATACGTAAGTTGCAACACGAGAAAGATATGATTTATGCCTTGACATGCCAAAAAAATTGGGATAGATAGTGAATCACAGCTAATAGATGGAACATAATCCGACATGGCGGGGCCTAATCCCTTTTAATGTTACGGTCACCGCTCAAGTTTCGCGGTTGGCCTCTGCACTGCGATAAGACCGCGCGTCAGTCCAGAGGCGACACCGCGCTAGAAGCACCATCCCGCCTCACTGACACACACACACCCGTGACTGGACGGTAGGAGCATTGAATATATATACTGTATAGAAGTCGCGGGTGGATAGGATTTACTCTACCTTTTTTCAGAAGCGTATGATGAGCAGCTTGGGAACTTCACCGCTGCAGTGCGCTGCCGTAACGCCCTGTATCGTCTTAGGTTGTTATTTACACGTTAGAGCGCAGCACTGTCGCCCGCTGTCATTCCCCGCACCCCCCACCAATCATTCACTGCATCTCAAGGTCGTTCAACGGTAGGGGGAAGGGGTGTTTGAATAGTTCGACACTTGTCCGGTAGGGACCACCACAAGTCGATGCCCTAGAGATGGTGGCGATTGCGGCGGTGAATTAACCAACTACCTCAAAACCGTATTAGAAATTTTAACCTGGGCTGGCGACTTCTATACAGTATATATATTCAAAGGTAGGAGCCTTTACGGGTCATCGGCCAACTCTTTAGGAAAGAAGTGAAAAAAGGCAATGGACCTACCTGTGAACCAATGAGATCTTGCGACACGATCCTCTGGAGGTGTTCGGGGCGACTCCGGCCTGGCTCGTGACGGACGCTCCAGGTGCAATGGCGGCCGTCTCGATAACGACAGGACAAGCGTCGATTGTGCCCCGACTCGGCGAGGCGCGCCGCAGATAACACTCGCGCCGGACGGACGAGATAAGCCACGCTCCCGCGAAATAACACATACATTCCTTCTCCGGATGGGGGCAAGTAAAATTATATATATATAATGACTTGATGTAAGCTTTTGGACATACACCATTGCTAAGCACATGTATGTCTGTAGAAGAAAACTAAAAAAAACCAACCAAAAGACAAAAAACACAAATTAAGCAAAAATTGCTGTTGTCAACAGGATATATACATCACATAATATTCCATAATAGGAATATGGTCAACAAACAAATAAAAACAAAGAAAAATGGACTAAGAGAACGAAAAAAAAAAAACCCACAAATGATGAATTGAACCCCAAAAAAATTCAGGACAAAAGTTGAAACGAGACAAAAACACAACAAAACGAAAAGACGAAACAAACGCAATAGTTTTCCAAAACAGAAACAAGCCAGCACAACAGTTGAAACGAGACAAAAACACAACAAAACGAAAAGACGAAACAAACACAATAGTTTTCCAAAACAGAAACAAGCGACGTATCGGGAACTGCTATCTGCTCCCGTCTTAAGGCAGAGACGCACATTGTACGAAAACACAGGTGCGACATACATGTGCTTAGCAATGGCGTATGTCCAAAAGCTTACATCAAGTCATGCACTCCCATTGCACAAATCTTTCAAAGATAATATATACGCAATGTTGCTTCAAATAATGTTCGCAGTCTTTCACAGCCATTTTGTCTGAAACAACTTGGTTTCTGGGTTGTAGCCGCGTCCTAGGAGAATAATTCACCGACGTTTCGGTCGACATTGCAGTCGCCGTCATCAGGGAGCAGTTACCTACAGTAGGTAACTGATGCTCCTTGATTATGGCGACTGCAATGTCGACCGAAACGTCGGTGAATTATTCGCCAAGGACACGGCTACAACCCAGAAGCCAAAACTACTTGTTGCTTCAAAGTTGAGGTTGTGTTCCATGTTCGCTTCGTCCTACTCCCGCAAGATCTACGGTGGTCTAGGCCGAGTCAACAGTTCATCCCACGATCTTTAACGGAACTGAAGAAATTTTAAAACATCTACTACATGCACCGTAATTTCTTTTTTGTAATGGGAACATAAATATTCATGTAAAAATACAGATACCAGCGACCTTCCAAAAAGAATTATTATTTTCGTATTGGGTTTGCCAACGGCCCATTTTCTGACTTATTAAAAAAAAGCTCATTGCTTGTTATAAACACATTAAAAAAACGGTATTTCTTATTTATAGGTTAGGGTTAGGTACATAATAATTTTGTTTGCTTTTTGAAGATGCAACTATATGTTGCCTGTATTATATTCCCCCATTCCAGCGTAAATATTCATAATCATGTTTGTAAATTTGTAGATTTCCATGAAAACAACTGTATCACTGCAAAATAGTGTTCGCAGTACAACTTGGTTCGGATTAGTACCCGGACATTTAATGAATGCTTTGTGTTGTCCCGGTACCTACAATAGTTAAAGGTATTTCTAATCCGTTCTCTGAATAACTTTCCAGTATTAACTGTGCACATTTATAAGCATAATAAAACAAAATTAAGTCAAATAATTTAATATTTATATTTACCATGGCTTTAAAATTATTCTTGAATAAACATCAATTAAAATATAAAATTATGCGCCAATTTTCGTAAAAAAAACTTATTTCATATAATTATGCAAAAAGAACCATATTCAAGTTTGTACCAAGTTACGATATATTTATTGTAGTAATACAAACTATTTCTAGGCAACTGATGTATCGATTGGATGACGAGATCATACAGTACATCTCCAATACCTCTCAAGTCTATCATAAGCTAGACAGGTTTAAGGTTTTTACACTTGATATCTTGATAAAGGCACACACAAATTATAGTACGGGTTGACATCCTATTTCATCATGTGTGAAAAAAAGCGACATATTACACTCGCATTTTATATTATAAATTACCGTAGAGGAAAATTAGAAACTATTACGTTTTTATTCTGGATCCGTCTTTTTCAACCCAGTAAATTTACTTAAGGATCCGGAATTTAGCTTCCCTGCTTGAAATACCAGTCCTTCTCAAGTATAGAGCATCGTATTCGAAACTCAAACCTTCCCTAAACCATGAATAAAACACCGCACAAGTCGTATGTATATAGTTGGTTCTTGATTTTCGAGTACTTTTTCAAATACAGCCTATTACTATCCTGTAGCCATAATCTTTGACAAGTTAAAATTCGCACTGGCATGAGT
Organism: Bacillus rossius redtenbacheri; assembly: GCF_032445375.1. Lineage (NCBI taxonomy): Eukaryota > Metazoa > Arthropoda > Insecta > Phasmatodea > Bacillidae > Bacillus > Bacillus rossius. The sequence continues at coordinate 70,765,669 of NC_086333.1, read as the reverse complement.
GGTTCCTGACTTGTATCTAAGCTCTGCACACACGTAAACTTATATTAATCATAATTAATATTCCCTTAAAACCAAAACCAAAACCAAAAATGAAAGCTCAATTTTAACACTTAAATTTAAGTAAGACCTGTCAGTACTAGGTGTTCATATCATCATTTTTTCACATGGTTTATAAGTTGTCTCAGATTTCATACTTTGTACAACCTTTGACTAACTGAAAGCCTCCAGCTTGCAGCATTGGGGAGATAATAATTGAATATTAGCCGCGGGTGACTCTAGGATAGCCACTTCGGTCCAATCGCTGCTCACCACACGATGGAAAACTGCGTTCCAGGTCAGAGCCTTGAGCATTCTAGCGAGCGTCGCACGTAACATCACACCCTAGGCTGAGGTAGAGGACTAACCAATGCACCAGGAGCTGAAAGAGGTCATCAGGAAGTGAGGGAGGTTCACCAGGGGCTGAGGGGCGGCACCGCCGGCGACCCCGCCTCCGCCAGCCGGCACACGCGCAGCCTCAGGGGCAGGCTGCTGCCGTACATGAAGCGCCGCACCACGTCGTAGTCGAGCGCGGCGCAGCTCGGCGACAGCCACAAGGCCTGCGGGTCGCCGCCGGCCACCACGCGCTCGCGCACCGCCACGCAGCGCACTCCGTCGTCGGCCGCGAGCCGCAGCTCGTAGCAGAACCCGCGGGCGCGCTCCGGCGGGCCCAGCAGCCCCACGGCCGCCTGGAAGCGGTCCTTGTGCAGGCGGCAGCGGTGCACGAACACCTCGCCGTGCGCGAGCAGCGCGTGCTGGTAGCCCGGGGTGACGGTCAGCTCGTCCAGCAGGAGTGTTCCCTCGGGCGCGCGCACCACCTCCCGGGGGTGGCCGGCGACCAGGTGCTCCGCCAGGGCCGGCGACGGGCCCTTCCACGGGCACCCCAGCGGGCAGTCGTCGGGGTTGAAGTCGCAGCGCGCCTGGTGCGCCAGCACCTCGCCCGCCGGCAGCCGCAGGCCGCAGCCCAGATGGCGGTTGCGGCACGGGTAGCGCAGCCCGCCCACGATGGCCTCGAGCGCGTGGTTGCGCGCCTTCAGGAACGGCTTGCGGCACGTGGGGCAGCAGGAGAGGCGCGGCCGGCACTGCGAGCACACGTCGTGCCCGCTCTCGCACAGCGCGATGGGCGGCAGCATGTACTCCAGGCACACGGGGCACTCGAGCGCCGACAGCAGGCTGTCGCTGACGCGGCCTTCCTCGCCGCCCGCGCCAGACATCCTCCTCGAGTCCGCGGGTGAGGCGGCGACAGTTCTCTCTGCGCTGCCGGCTCTTCAGCCGTGACGTCCAGAACAAACTGCAGTGCTTTGCGAGAACTTGATTCTTCAGAGGGAGCGATATCACCTTCTACGATGACGCGCGAAACAAACGCACTCTTCAAGACGAAGAGTCTTTGACGTCTTGTTGTCACTCTGATCCCAGTCTCTGACTCATGGGGGCCCTCAAAGGAAAAATACACTTCACGTATAGTCTTTACAAGAGACGACACTGGAAGCAGGCGCACTCCTAAGGCGAAAAAGGTCACCACGGAAGAATGCTATCCTTTAAGACTCACTACTGATCCTTCCCACGAACCTGTTCCTCCAGGGTGTTCTCTCTGAGCCCAGTCTCCTTGCTCTCGGGTGAGTTCAGAGCCAAGTCACGTGACGCAGAGTCTTGAAAAGGCGACGATTTCGCCTTCCCCGAACGTACCGCGCGAGAATCTCCGGGAAGCTGGAATCTCCACCAACCGACGAATCAGAAGAGCAGTCCACGGACCCCCGACGTCATCACCGTCAACGCTAGTGACGCGAGAACAGGTTACGTAACAGCTGCCATCACCTGGAAGTGGTCGCTCGCCGAAAGCAAATACCTCTCAGACGCTTCGCCCTTGAGCCTGACGCACACTCGAAGACCTTACAACACACGCCCGTCCTTTTCGAAACCTGTGTGTGAGTGTTTCTTCTTCGTCCGTCGGTGGCCGGTGGAAGGCAGGTAGGCGATAAAAAACACGTTTCTTTACGGAGAGGGGGGGAGAACTCGAGACGATAACGCGCGATAACAATGTCCTCGGAGTCGGGAAATCGGGCGGACAACTTTCAGCCCGAGCGAGTTGCGCGGACTTGCGCCAACACACGCCGCGCCAGCATTTTCTTGACTCTTGGCCTCCTCCGCTCTTACGAAGGCAGCCGCTAGACGAGATAACGCCTCGAGCCTGTCTGATAAGGAGACAGAAACAATACATTATCTTTTAAGATATGCCTCTTTTCTACTTTTCCCAATCGATGGAAACTAAAGAGCGTCTCAGTCGTAGATGGCAGCACAGTGTAAATGGCGCCCACTCTTGCCAGACTGGTACTAACCGGCTTGTTCACATTAAATATCTTATTTTGTATATTAAAATTTTTTATTTCATTTTTTTTTAATTTTTATAGATCATAAAACAGTGTCTACTGACTAAAACTATACTTGAAATAATCTTGATAAATGTTATATCTAAAAAACCAATTATTTTCCCCTGAATAAACCATTTGCAGAAGTCGTTAACTGTTAATAAATAACAAGTTATGCCATTAAATTATATGCTATACTCATGCAGTGCCAAAAACTGTAATATTAAATCATACAAAAATTGTTTAAAAAAATGGTTTAAACAAGATGGCATCTTTGAGTTACATCTTCTTTAAAGTAAGAATTGAATATTATCAGGAGTAGCACTTGTTGCAATACAACAAGAAATTGTATTTCCGATATTCTAATTCCTAATTATCTTTACAAAATACAACGTTTCAGATATTATTTAAAACATTTTCTTTCTATTATTAAGTCTAAAACTTTTGTGTTCTATGAAGAATATCTGGCAACAGATATCACTGAAACAATGACATCACTAATGGCAGAAATAGTGCATTGGAAAGGGAGAGTAAATGCCCATTTAAATGCACACAGCAAACTATGGATGAGACATACTGTAGTAGCTAAACAATTCCACTTCCTGATATTATTTTTTTTTCCGATTTGCACATTAAAAAAAATAGGTTTCGGGATTCCAGTACGAGTAGCCCAGGGCTCGATCCTCAGCGAACATACTGTTACCTACGGAAAATGTGAGGAGAGAAAAATGGGTTCTTAAAGGGTAGCCCAATTAACTAGATTCAGTTTTTCTTATTACTAATGTCTAAGGAATTGCAGTCAAATCTCTGTCCAAAGCAATTGTTAGTATTACACTGATCAGTCTAGCATGAACACTGCTCACAGGAGCTTGGCTCGCCAGTGGCTCGCTCTTCTGTCAGTCTGTCCACACAGCGCAGTCCTCGACCACCGCCCACGCCGCGTCGCTACGTCGTGTCGTCTCCACGTGTCGCCCGTCGCACCCGACTCGGGACTCTTTAACGGGGGTCGCCCTCACTGGTATCGTAGCCAGAGAGAGACTTCCCCGGTCGCCAGGCCTACAGTCGCCGACATCACTCCCCCGGTAGGTCCAAACTCTCTCGCCAAGGACAACTCGCCTCCTTCACCATCACTCTCGCTGATCGCTAGGTGGTCGCCACTGCCTCTGCGCGGCTCCTCCCTCTACCTTCCAACTCTTTGCTCGGAGGTGGGGGTCATTTTATACCCGCGCGGGCCAGGCGTAGAAGAACCTAGAAGCAACGTGCAGGCGTGGAAGCGCCCAGAAGCCGCGCGCAGGCGTGGAAGCAGCCAGACGCTGTTTTTGACCTCACAAGTGTCCCTGAGCCGAGGGGGCAGGCCTCTTCCATTCCAGAAGTCTCGGTGGCGGCGCGTTGTTAAACACCAGGCCATTGCCGGGCGCGCACTCCAGGGCTCCAGCAGGGGGTGCGGGGAGCAGGGGAGTGCCGTGACTGACAGGCCGCTAATGGCCAGGCGACACCTGCCTCTCGCCGGAGGGTGGGAAGGGGTCGTAGCCTCCCCGGACTCCTCGCCCGCCAGCGGCCAGCGAAAAATATACTTTCATTTTTTTTATAGGTATTCTGTGATTAGGCGTGAAAGTAATTTATTTCACCTAGTTATTTCATGAAAAAGGATAATGTTTTTTTTTCTTGGTTCTGGGTTTGAAGACAGACGAAAACTAACTCCGCAAAGTTATACCAGTTTGACTCTGGTATGGCAATTATTCAGTCGGAAATCGAACCTGAGATAGAGAAAAGTTGAATAACGTCTTTGATGTTCATGGCTGTTTACAACAAAGTTCCCGAACAGGCCAAAATCTTCAAAGATTTAAAAATGACAAATGTACTTCGTTTGGTAAGGTAGCATCAAATATATCCCCGCTCGACGGCTAGCAGAAGGTGGGAGTTCGCTACGGTAATGCAATCTAGAGGAGAGTGCGCGAACTACTTCAAGGAATTTAAGGGAAACACCTATCTCAATGATAACACTTATCTCAAGCAGTTTAATAGCCAGGGCGAGGAGACAAAGTGGAGCAAGTGGAAACAGCTAAGGCGGGAAAAGTACAAACTGGAAGCAGGAGTGTGGATGGAGGGAAAGGAGCATTACCTCGGCAGTAAAATTTCCGCTTCTTGCGCGAGGTAAGGCGTACCCTACCGAGAAAATTACTTCCCATTTCTTCAGCTTTGAAATAAAATGTTCTATGTCACTATATTGTAGTCGTTACTGCGTAAACCCAAGAAGGTTTTCCCTCAATGGATCATCCACTCAAATGAGATTAAGTATTGTGCTATCGCAAACTATAATTTCTATCGGAAAAAAATTCCACGTTATAACAAACGAGCACGACCACAAAAAAAAAGTATTGACATGAGTTTGAAAAACGTTTGCCCAATAATTCTAATTTGTCATTCTAGTGGATGTTTCGCAACCATTGATACAATTGTTACGGCAAAAATACTTGCGTTAAAGGCACCATCGCACAAAAGTATAACAGGCTTTCTAATTTTCTCAAGTACTTTTTGAATGGCGATTATTTCTTGTAATGGCAATTAAAGTGTAAAAAAAAATGTATTCCAGGATTTTTTCGCTATCATAAAGTTTCATTTGGCACACAAACACGATGCTCACAAAAATGACTATGTAAGAGTTCATGGCGCCAGATGCGGGTCCGCCATCTGGACGAAATCAAGAAAAAAAATTAGCTCTGCGCATGCGGAGGCCAGCGAAAAAGAGCTCTGTCGTCTCGATTATTACGATCAATCCGACGGTGTTCAGGGACTTCAACAATTAAACTTCAAACGATACGCACATAACACAAAACGCTTTGCTCTGAGTCGACATTTTGCGTAGGTGAGCGCTGCAAGCGAGAAAAAAAAACAAAGTGTAACTTGCACATGGGCTTATCTAAAAAGGGGTTGAGGTACTCTTTAATTGTGACCTTGAACCGAAACTCTACAACGCTTACAGTTGATACTATTACAGTTTATGACTGGGACATTCATTTATGGACGTACTGCACTTTGTAATTTTAAATAACTGGTTCTTATTACAAACTACGATGACTTCCGACTTCCGAGTTTCGTGTTCAATTGTATTCAGAGTAAATAGACACATAGAATGAAGAAAAGTGATACGAGTGTAGTTTTTGAATGTTTGGTTCATTTATCATGATTAGAGACCTGCAAAATTCGCGGATTCATTAACCTCTAGGATAGACTCCACAGTCCTTTAAATACTCGCGGAAATGACACCTGTTCATTGGCTACTGAAGCGTGAGACGTCTCAACTAGGCTGTCCGTAATTCGGCACTTTTTTGGTTTAGTGTTTCCCATTGGCTCACAGTTCCCCGGATAAAATGTGGGCCAATCGCAGAAGCGGTACGAAGGTATAGTTGTTTTGATGCTAGCCTATCGCGAAATGAATTCGCAAATTTTGCATGTCTCTAATCATGATTATTCGTGTGGATTGATTTTCAAAGTAAGTAACCTAAGAACTCGTAAATATACGAAGGTATCCGTAAATTAATTTTAGATCCCTTGATAATTTGTGACCGGGTTTCTCCTTAAATTTACGGCGAAAATATTTAACAGTGCATATATATGTCAATTATAAGAAATATTCTTCATACTGCGAAACCAAGTTCATTCAAAGTTCCGACTAGTCCGCTCAAGGAGTGTAGAAGTAAACAGAGATTTCACTCCCAGTTTTAAAATAATTCTTTTTTTTTTCTTCTTCTCTTAAATCGGTCACTAATGATTCTCACACTACCAAATACACAGAATGAAACAAAAGATTTAGTTTTGCCCCGAATTATATATAGGTTAATAATATAATTCTTCGGGTTTAGGATCTAGGTCTCGTTAATGCATTTATACATTTCGATAAAATATCGTCTAATTTGTATTTTAGTGTCTTTATATTCATGACACAATAATTAAGGATTTTTAGAAGAATTTATTAGAGATGGAAGGTGGTGTTAGTTGGTGGTCTAGAACAATGTTAAGTTAACCTAGTTGTTTCACAATACTTAACCACATTTGGCTCGTAAAATCGCGATAGTAATTTACATACATGCCCATCTAATACAATACAATTTGACTTTCTTTGATGGGTTAGCTACAAACACCACAAATACGCAAAAAGGAATGTACCATTAACTAGTGCCTTCACGAATCAACCTAAAGGTACTTCCAAACACACACATCATCACACAAAATTGTTGGTATTGAAACATAAACGTTTATCGCATTCTCTTAATTCCTTTACATTTCACTCTCTACACATTATTTAATAGTTACGTAAAAAAAAAAAAAAACAAGGACTCCAACGTGACAGTGTAAATTTTGTTCATTCGTACCTATTTTTTTGAAGAAAAAAAAACTTTTGATAAGTGGATTACTCAACTCTAAAATGTTGTACGAGTAAAAATAATTGAATTAAGAAAGTGATATCACAGTTTATTTACAAGTCTCATTAAATAAAAAAAAATATGGTGTGGCTGTGTCATGGACACGGCCGTGTGTTGTATACGTGAATACGTGTACGTAATAGATAATATTTTCTATACAAAATATTAAATTACTATAATTTATGTATGTTATTATCATGTTTGAACATTAAGAAGTCACGTATAGACCAACGTTATACATTTTTATTTTATTTTAACACCATATATATTCACTGTAACTATTTAACACTAATATTTTAAACATGCAATTGATAGATTTTGCCGAGAGCTGACGATTGAAAACCAAACGAACGCTGTAGCTTCTCCGAGTCAAAAGTTATACCAAATGGAAATCTCGAAACGCAGCAAAATGGCGGCGCTTCCCCCTCTCCCGCGCGTGATGCGTCACAGTCCTCATTTAGCGTAAAATTTTTCTTTGGTTCTTTAGCTACCCAGTGGTGTAATTAAATTTTGGATGGAGATGATAGATATGTAGCTGCAAAACCAAATTGTATCCCCCGATTTTGTTATCTTTCGTTTTTTTTTTTTTTTTTGTGAATTGCCCCCCACTATGGAAGCAATTTTAAAGACGTGTTCACGTCAAAATAACTTTTTTTATTATTCAGCTATGAACGTGAGTGGCATTCTGATGTTGGTACGGGTGGAATCGTTAGTATACAGTAAGCGCTAGTAGGCCCTGTCTAGTGACAGCGCCCTGGGTCCGCTCCCAGCTTGGGGCCTCCCCCGGCGACCAGCCAACCAGGGAGCTCGTGCCAGAGTTGCCGGAGTCGTCGGCCGTAAACAACGCGCAGTTGTTCGGAGCTAATGCCGAGCCGGGATTTACGACCCCGGCTCGAAGCTCGGGGCCCGTTCGAGCCCGCGATGGTGCTCGCTGCCGGAGCCGAGGGGTAACGGTTCGGCCCATAAACTCCGAGGCGATCACTTCACGTCGCTTCAAAATGTCTTCCGCGCCTCAAGAATCGTCGACGAGAACTAATGCCCGGTTCCCGGGGGGTTGTTGGTCTTAAGACTCGAGGGTATTACACTTTAACGACGTTTGTTGCTCAGACGAAGAACGCCCAATACACTGTTACAAACTAAAGTTAAAAAAAAAAAAAAATTGGTTGTCTGTAAAGTCGGTTTACGGACGATAGTTTAACGTGACAACGTCATAACAAAACATTGATGAAATTATTGCATACTCTTATGAATAAAATTAAATCATTTTTATTGAATTATCACTATTTTGTATGGATACAAAGAAGGATTGAAATGAAATCTACAATTTAATTGATAAATTTACTTTTATTTGCACTCATTAATTCAAACATGTTTATTAATTTAAAGAAGCGATTATTTTAACTATAACTTTTATACTCATGTTTGCTATTTAACTTCTTCCAATCTGTGTTATTCTGTTAAGGATAGGACGATGATAGGAAAAGTAGGAAACGAATGGGAGTGTTTCAAGTTGAATGTGCCTCGAAAAAGTCAAATCGATGGTTGTTCCAATCGAGTGGAAGAGAGATAGATGCGGCGCAAGCGTACAATGAGCGTAATGGGACACAGCGTAACGGGACAATGTGCGGTACGGGACACTTTTTCGTACGTGCAGCCGGCGTTCATCGATTTATTAGACGTCACGTCAAAATGACATCGAAAAGCGTTCCTTAAAATAAACTAAGGTTTCTTCGTAGTTTCTAATAACGGAATCTTCGTAGAAGTTACGCTATACTATGTATATTCCTTCTTTTGACGACTCTTGCTACTTAATTTTCAAATTAAGTCTCATTTAGTATCTGTTGTTTTACAAATTTATTCGAAAATCTACGAATTCCCCTAGAAACGTTATAAGTATATAATTTGCAAATACTTGAAAAAAATACTAAAACCCGGCTTCGAACTTTGATTTCGACAAAAAAATTTTTGTTTAATTAAAATACTTCCCATCTTGTTAAAATTCACTAAGCTTTGTGAAACTTGGTTCGCACCAAACCGTAACGTACGACAGTTAAGTGGTTACACATTTCCGTTCCGTTCACGATACGTATTACTCTTGTCAAATGGCGCACACCGATAGCTAAGATGTTACGCACCAGAAATCAATGTCGGGGTCGGCAACACCGCGCCTGTGACGTATGAGGGTGGAGTGATGCCTCGTTTGGGATAGGGGAAGGGGGGCGGAAGTGGCGAACCGGAAGCTGCGTGTCGGCGTGCCGGAAGTATTGGCGTCTGGAGTCTTCTACCCCCTTGACCCCACAAACCACCCCTCGGAGAGCCGGGGGTCCAATGGAGTGGCAGGTGGCGCGATAACAAGCATCATTACCGTCGGAGTGGTTGGGGGGGGGGGGGGGGGGGGTGAGAGAAATATGGGGGTAGCTCGTGCGACTGCGACCCCTGCCGGGGAGGTTAACAACGGGACCGATGCTCCCTGCGACCGTTCTTCCCGGTCTACTTCCTGGCTGCCGATCAGAAGGACGAAGATGGAAATCGAGGAGGCGACTGAATCATTAAAAATCATAGCCTTCAGCCGGATGCACTGAAGGTAATATGTTAGGGAGATGGTACGGTGGCGAATCCAGAAAAAAAAGGGGGGGCCTAAAGCAGAAGAGGGTATGGGGTAGGCGGTAGGCATACCTTAAGATTCAAGGTTTCTCGATGCTTGTACTAAAGCTTGACTCACAATTATCAGGATTGTGAATGCGCACATCATTGCATTAGACACACACACACAAACACAAATTCTTTGTAAATTAGTGGTAACACTCAGTTTTCCGACACGTTTCTATTGACATAAGTTTGTAAATACGGGGCAAGGCTACAGAATTTAATTTCAAAATGTCCAAAATTTCAACCCCGTTACCTCACCATCACCCTCTTATTAAAGTTATTGTAATAAGAAAATACTTTGCAAATGTTGATTCCGTGTCATTGTTTTATTTTAGTTATTGTCATAGTTGTGAAATTACTTATTATTCGCAAGCCCGGGTGAAATTCGACAGCAATAACAGATCCACGCATAGAAATGATTAGTCATAATGGTAATAATAATTTGTTAGTACTTTTGATGGAAACTTTTTTTTATGTTCAGAGAACTGAATATTCGGAAAGCTTGCGTGTGTAATACATACCTTAAACAATTTGCATATGAGAAAACTCTAGTTAAATTAAACAAAGAGCCTAACTTTGCTGAAATGTGACATTTAATTGGCATAACTAATTGAACGCAGTGAGCTTTTTAACAGAATTTGTCAAAGAACATTCCCTGAAACATTCGCAAGTGACGAAATTCTTTGGCTGTTCCTGTAGCCATATTTTTCTGCGAAGCTTTTTTCGGTGGTTGGATTACTCAGCCGGACGGGAAATTACTTGTAGGCCAAGTTATGTTGGCATCTCGGCAGCGAGTGCTGAGTTTAAAATACGTTAGCAGATATTCAAGCACGAAGATAAGATGCTCCGCATTTTGCAAGGGGTCATCATGTAAATTTACTCGTAAAGAAATTCAGAGTAATTTAGGGGGAACAACTGCGTGTGAGGGAAATTAATGTTTGGGTTATTGCGAGGTTGCCTGCCTGCGGTGCGAGATGTGTGCGTTCGACTCGTCAGCTCGGAGTTCGCCGACCAGCGGGCTGGATACGAACACTCGCGTAGACTTGCGATGTTCTACACGCTCTGTCGAGACACGCACCTACTGCATTCCGTGACTACCAACCACCACGAGGCGTGTTCTTCCTCGTGATCCGCGACACTTGAGAGCCACGGTGCGAATCACTGACGTCAAAGGACCAGCAACCACTGGATAGTTAAATGCAGAGCTTCAGGAAAAACAACGCGATTTCAAAACTACTCAAGATATCTGAGTGAGGGCAGCTTACGAAAAGCATTCAAGAGTTCCCTGAGGGCCGAAAAGTACTTTTGATTTCGGATTAACTTTTTAAACCGTATTTTTAGACGAGTTAAAATGGCTAAAACGCATGTTTTCAGAGTAACTTTTAGGCGTCAAACAACCAGTACAGATTCTTGAAAGCACTTAAAGGACTTGCATTACACCTTTATCTTCATTTCTCCGCCATAAAATGTTACGGCTACCGCACAAATTTCAAAGTTATCTTGTGACAACGAGAAGACTGCGCGCCAGTTCACACCCTTGCGCTTAGAGGCTATACCGCGCTAGAAGCACCACCAAGCGTCGCACTTATCATCCCGCCTCACACACATTCACCCTTGACGAGGCGGGCCCTTTAACATGTACATCAAATAACTATTGTGTCAGTGAAATATGAAAACTTTGTTTCACTGATAAATTAAATGTACCTATATATTTTAGAATTAATTTTTATCTCGGGCAATTAAACTATCGGTTGATTTTGTTTGATAGTAATTTTAATTTAAATATGGAGTAAAATTAATTTGTGTCGTCAATGTTGCAATTCCTGTGTCCTGCCATAAAAACATTAAACCATATATAAATAATCCGCCAAAAACGTTACTTACCAAAAACATTGTATTTTGTTACGCTCCTCATCAATCCCAGTTATTATAGGCCTATAAATAAAATCGTGCTAATAAAATTTCACATTATTTAACAATTAACTATAGTTAAACTACATCGCTAACCTCTCAATCGTTTCACAGTACCACGCGTGGTATATAACGTATTGCTGGTATTATAAAAAAAAAATCCCCGAAATGTATATGTTCATACTCAAACATTACGGTGGTTACCGTCAGAAAGTCATCAATGGTCGGGGATTAACGACATGTTGTGTTCGTAATCACGCAGCTTTATCCTGTGTGAACACACACGATATTCGATGTTTACCGTGTTTTGTGTCGCAGCAGAGGCGTGTTTAGCCAGTCAGCATTTACAGGAATCTCGCTGGCTTCAGTGTCCGCCCTACACTTATCCAAACCTGGGCCACTTAGGCTACTTCTGCGGTAAGTCAAAATTTTGGATACGGGCCTTAATGGGGGGACTGGGGCTATGGTAAAGCCACCCCTTCCCTCAGCGAATAGTGGGGTTAAAAGGCCTCCCCCCGGAAAATTGGAAACAAAATAGCATCTTTAAACCCAACTTGGAACTTACATTTCGGCAATGTTTTTGCTCAACAATGTTTTTTATATTCTTGCTTGATAAATAAATAATGGGTTAAGTTTTATAATAATAACGGTCAAAACAGGTCAAATCGCGTCATTGTATGAGGCAATGGAGTCTTTCAAAGATTTTCTAATAAAAAATCACGGCAACTGAATTTAAATCGGAATGTATCCACTAACATACGAATTACATAATAATAACAATTTAGTACTTCATTTTACCACTAATATCAATAATTATTCAAATAAAACTAGACAAAAAAGGAAAACAAAAATTGAAAATTGCTAGTGCGGGGCCCTTTTAGGCACGGGGCTCTGCTAGGCGCTGTCCATGCTAGGCGCGGTCCATGCTAGGCGCGGGTCCTTTATAGGCATGTGGCTCTGCTAGGCGTGGGGCACTGCTAGGCGCGGGGCCCTACTAGGCCAGGGGCCCTTTTAGGCGCGGGGTCCTGCTAGGCGTGGGACATTATCTATAATCAGTATAGAGTTAGGCTGGAAAATAAATTATAACGGAAGGAAGGAAAGCAGGAAATTATAAAGGTAGGAAATAAAAATTAATTCGTCCAATTATTCTAAAAATATGCAAAAAATGAAGTTTGAAAGGAGAAAGAAATGTTTTGAAATCAAATAAAGCTTCGTGTTAAAAAGATAACCACAAGTTTGGGAAAAAAAGGCGACAGCAAACATAGGATTAATTAAAAATACCCGGTAGCGACACCCCGCTGAGCTCTGCCCGCCACGACCTCTCCCAATTGTAATTCCATTTTCCCTCGCAGTCGTTTAGAAAATCCATCGGTATTATTTTTAATTCCGCGCAGCTGATGCTCGCAGCTATGAGCAGCTATGAGCGCTTGAAATCCGGGTCGAGTTTCACACGATTTCAAAGCTGTTTTCCACTCTACAAACAATTGTTTGGACTGGTATTTCGCTTTGTGGGTGAACATGACTACCGTTATTTATTTATTTTATTTTTGGTCCACATCAAGCATAAATGTAGTGCTCTGTGCCACATTAAACTTTTTGGTCAACATATAACATGACTAACGATGAATATGTAAAAAAAAGTCACACAAGAAAAAAAAGGAGGACTTGTCTTGTTAGCGAGAATTGAAATAACACCCGCATCAAAAAGCTATATATAATGCATAAAATTATCAGTAAATTAATTAAAATTTCACGTATGTGTTGAGCCATACTGCAGCAAGTGAAAACAGAATATAAAAATACTAATTTATATATTAATTATTTTCATGAAAAAAAAATACTAACGGGAAGTAATTTTGAAAATAACAGGAGGCTTGGTAAAATTAGCGTAAAAATAGTTACTTAATGTTAGAAGTGTCTTTCAATCTACAACAACTCGTAAGAATTTATTTTCTATCAGTAGTTTACCGTGTTTAAAGCCGTACGTACTTTTCCAAAAGAGGATATAAAACACATTACTTTACTTTTCTCGCTATTGTAAGATTTAATTAATTGAATGTTCTTGTGTAAAAAATTATAAATTTTAATATTAAATTTACGAAGAATGTTGCTTTGAAAATACATAGGTATCTTCGCGAGTTTAAGGATAGCTTCGTAAATTTTAGCAAGCTCAGTTTTACTTTATTTGAACATGTTGCTTTTTCCATCATTACTATTACAAAGGGCGTTTTTTTCTTCGTAAATTTATTCCGAAAGCTCTCTTGCATTTAATGTTTCGTTTTTGAATTTTCCGAACAGATATTGGCAAAATGAGATCACGGAAGTGTTCACAATCATGATAATTTATGGGTCTTATTAAGGCTTGAATCTAGTTTATGATAAATTCTGGCAAAAAAGCAATTTGTCTGCCAACGATGATGGAAAGAAAGCTATGGAAAGAAATCCACTTGGTTAAAAGTAAAGATAAGGAAATTACATAAACAACTCGGCTTGCGACAGATGCATCGGCGATGCATGCGTGATTGCAGTGTTCGGAAACAGCATGCATGAGTGATCCTGACGGGTAGGGTCCGGAAAAATTCGCGGGTTCAATGACCTGTAGGATGAACTCCATAGTTCTACGTACACTCGGTCAAATACCGCCGCCCACTCATTGGCTGCTGTCTTGTGAGACGTTCCAGCGTAGCAGCCTGTGATTCGATAAAGCTTTGGTTGGGTGTTTCTCATTGGCCCAGAGTCATCCAGGTGAGTTGTGAACCAATAGCAGAGGGAGCACTGAGGTATAATGATTTGCATTTTAGCCTATCGCGAAATGAATTCGCGAATTTTCCCGGTCTCTAGTGATGGGGTGTGTCTATGGGGGGTGTTCGTGGACTCCTGGAGGCGCGGCGAGAGATGTCGAAGTCAGCCGCCAGCCGCCGCCCTAATCACCAGGTGCAGTTGGCCTCTTCTGCCCCTCCTAATCCAGTTAGATTTTTCAACATGTTTGTGTACCACGGGTAACAAGAACCGAGTGGTATAAATAACGGAAAACTTTTGTTATTAAAGCCCATTCTGGTGGCAACTGCGTGGTGTGGTTTTAAATTCCTTCAAATTTTTTAATTTAATTACTAGCTGCAGTAGCCGGCGTTTCCCAGGCTAAACACATGGAGCTTTATTGTCTGCGAGTTAAAGCAAACTGGATGGCGCTATATGACAGTGTGTTGGACATAGAGAAATGACACACAATTACTGTTTGTTTATGATCTATGATTTTTTGTTTAACCATGGCGATCGGTTATTTATTATTTATTATTAATTATAAATTATTAAGACCATTAATCGAAATAAAAACTATCATATCTTTCAAGTTGGAAAAAATTACACATAAATGTCAATTTTCATCGAAATCGGTTACTTGGTGAAGAATTCACTGGAAAAAAACATCAGGACACTGGATTTATATATATTAAGATATTTAACCTTTTAAATTCACAATTATGATAGTTTAAACAAGCCCAAGTATTATATATTGTTTTCTGAAATAAATAAAAACCATACTACCTACCACACATCAGCCAGTAACATTGAATTTAAACATAAAGTTACAGTTTTATAATATATTTTATTCTCCATATCCATAATGCATAAAAACGTTGAAGATGGAAATTTGTCAGCTAAATATGCAAACAGTTATATATATATATAATATATATTTATTTCATTTATTGATGGTTCAGCCACTCAAAACGTTGGCAACCGTGTGGAACGTAAATATAAAATAATAACTGGAACAAGACATACCTCCTTAACGATGGCTAATTGTACGATAAAATATTTCTTATGGCCTGAAACGGTTGCCTAAGATTGTCATCCCTATGTTTCCACAATACCGGCCATTCTTCTTTATTTTAATTAATTATACAATATGTAACTTCCTCTCGCAGTGCAGAACTAGAATAACGTATCATGGCTAGACACTTCTGAATGCAAAAAGTTATAACATTTTCACTTGCCCACATGACGTTATCAGATATTTAGAATATTACGAAGAAATTTTTACAGGTTTAACTTTGGCCCATGGCATTGTGCAGGTGTTGAAACAGGGAATTAATAACGAGTGATCACATAACGAACCTTATACAGTCAGCAGAAAAATGTATAGTGATTAAAAGGTGAAAATATTTAACATTATTCAAGTTTTGGTTACTTCTGATTTCAGAAATCAAGAGTAATATGATAACGATCTGACAACAAGTGATCGTTACATTGCGTATGAGACAGCCACCAAAATTATTCAAATTTTTGAGGAAAATATTTGTTGCAAAATTGCTCAAGACTTAAAAGTTGTGTCTGACTACGGACAGTATTTGGGACCAGGTTCTTTCACGATCGTCAAAGTTATTCACAAATTGTGGAAAACAGCATTCAAAGTAGCACACGTTTTGCAAGCACACGCCTGTCTTAATTGTCTCGCAATATCAGGCGGTGCAGCTGTAAACATATACGAAAGTGGCACATTTATCAAACGTAACAAGTAAATTTTTTTAGAAGTTTGTTAATATGTCCAGCTCCAAGTGCTTCACAAAAAAAAACTCTTGCAATCTTTTAACGACGTGAATTTTCAAAAGTTTACAAGTTTTTCTCTTGCAGCCTACTTAAAAAAAAAAAAAAAACCGGTCTAGTGTAAATTGTAGCTCGCAAAACTTGCAGATTAGACTTCCTTAGAACTCAGTTTCTACCTAGCTCAAAATGCCGGTAAGTTACAATTGCAAATTTCCTGATCATTCATATTTAATACAGCAAAAAAAAAATAATTTATAAGTGCTTAGCGTACATGATCGTCAGACTAATAAACCTTCCTACAAAATAAATTTTCTCAGAAATTTAAGCCTTCTGTCAGTTAGCAACAACAAAATGGGAAAATATTATGACGAACGTGTGAAACGCTCTGGTGGTTGACAAACAAAAGGAATTGTGGACGGACGAATAACGGACGGAACATTGAGAGTCCGCATTTATTTAATTTGTAGGCCGTTTCCCAATAAAGTCTCAGCATTAAGTCATTTAATATGTACATATTTTTTGAAATGAGATGGTTAGGGTCATCGTTTGAGTCACACAAGGACGTACTGAGGAGGGAAACATTTTTGCTACGAAAGTTTCATTGTACTTACAGGCGGTAAATACTTCAGTTAGGTACACCAGCAAAAGTCGTCTTAGGTACCGTGACACGCTACAACACCGCATTCAGAATCCGCACCGCAATGCCATATCACAGGAATGATGAAGAATTTCAATGACGTTTAAAGCGAACAGGTGTTTCCTAATTGAATGCGACTCCTGCATATGACCGAGCGCAGATGCTGTGTGTGTGAGATGACTTTGCGTATTCAACATGCATCAATCATTCTAACAAATACGGGCAGGAGAAGGAAAGGTACACAATAGCCTTCTGCTAACAATAGCTCGTTAAAGATTCCAGATAGGCCTACTCGTTTATCAAAGTTAATTAACTAGGAGCTAACAAAATTCAGTTAAAACAAAACTCGATTAATCATTATTAAAAATACAGTGCAACACGATGTTGGTTAAAAAAATGTTATGATAGAAATAAAATACAAAGATTAGAAATTTATTTTACTCATAAATTGTAAATAACTAAAATAAACTATAATTAATATACCAGATGATATTTTGTGCTTTCTGTGAATATTGCAAAAAAAAATATTTTGTTGCATACTGTTACATGAAAAATTTTCATTTAAAATAAAACCTTTGGTTTATATATCACAATTTTTCGCAGAAAAAATAAAGCATTTAACTCCTACAATCAATAGATTCATAAGCCATTAGTTTTAAGGGAACTATCATAATATTATAAATGCATACATCTTTGACAATTATATAGGAACGTAGTTACAGAAATCTTGTAAATATTTCGCCAAAATTCCCGTCTTAAGCAGTAAACTGAATGTTTGGTCTATGTGTCAACACATTACCTTAACATGAAACTTTCTTCAGATCTTTTCGTTCTCAGGATACGGAATGGCTTTGCTGTAAAAAGTTTTTTGCTCATGTACACAGGAGGAAATAATTCATGTATGTTCTTACGATCTCTTGTTAGCAAAATATGACTATAACAAATAAAAGTTTAAGTTTTGTGTGACATAATGTAGTTGGTACACTTGTAACTCTTGTAACTGTAACATGATTTGGCACGTATAAAACTAACAAAAATTGGAAATATAACCTCTTTTAATTAATTTAACGGTAACAGCATTGTATGATAGAAGCACAAGATTGTTAAATTTTTATTTATTTGCAGTATTCATTTCATTTTAGCTAATTGGAGGAAGAACTGAACCGTAACTACTTTCAAGGAGAATTATTAGTAAACTTGCAAGTGTAACTAACCTGCATTTTGAGCTAAGTAGAAACTGAGTAGGTACTAAAAAAAAGTGCCAGCTTGTAGACTCAAAATCGTTCCATGGCATATTTTGGTGTTTTTTTTGGTACATTTAGAAGAAAGACTAGATATCACATATTGCAATCTTAACCATAGTACGACTTCCGAAAAATGTCTACACATAGCCAATTTTTTTTTTAAATTCTTGTTAAAGTCGTGAGTAGATCCAGTGAACGTGTCGAGGGCTTCTCGGTTGCTGTGGCTGCTAAGGCGTCACGCTCCTGGAACTGTTAGACGTGGGACTCAGTTTCCATCTGAATCGCTGACATGACTCAGTCTGTCATGCACCGAGTCGTTGTTCGACAGTAGTTCGGAGCTCACCGTTATCGCGTCGGTGCCGTCCTATATCGAGGTTAATCGATACCCATCATCTGGGCGTTTCATTTCCTCTAATCATTACGGTAAGAAGAAAAAAAAATATCTGGTGCAACGTAGCATTTTATGACTCAACGTTGCGAACTAGAAAGGTTTCCATTTCTTTTCTGCGTGTTTACAATTTTTTTTTTGTAAAATTTGGGTGTTGAGAGCTAAATACAGTAAACTTGACAAGCTTGACTTTCGGAAACGTCCTAAGCCATTGCCTAAGCATTGTTCAAGTTATTACATTTTATAAATAATTTTTAAATAGGCTTACTGATGGCGTTATGGCTAAAATTATTAAAAATTCAAAGTAGTGGGACTGTCTTTGTCTAAGCGCGAGACCATAAGCTACTACTGCTACATCACTTCCTTTATTTTAATTCGATTCTCATGTACACGAAAACTTGAGTTCAAGGACGATACAACTCAATTAGTGAAATCATTTTCAGTCACGAAGCCATACGTACAATTAAACTGGATAAAAACCAACAAGTGACGTAAATAAGAAAATGAGTCTCTTTTTGACAAATGTTTAATTTTCCCGCTGGAAGACATTTTTTTTCTTCAAAATTACGGCACGTATATTGTCCATTAAAAAAGGGTGCGTATACTTGTGTATGTGCGCGATAATTCTTTGGCATGATGAAATAAAGCATATATTTAACTCTAAAAGGAAGAGATAGCGCATCGTTCGTCGAATTTAAAAGAACCAACCAAATTTGTAAATATCTACACCACGTTTGCTTACTACAAATTTTCTCGGCTTATAAATTATAATTAAACCTAAATAAAACAAAAATCCATAAAACTATGTTTTCTGGTTTCAGTTAAAAAAAAGTAAGTACTAGTAGTTTTAACTACTTTTTCAATATTAAATATATATATATATCAGCCAGCGTAAGTTAAAACGAAACAATGACAATTTTTGTATCGTGGTTCCCACCAAGTCAAGGGTGTTTTTTTTTTTTTGTTAGGCAGGATGATAAATGCTAGTGTTTCTAGCATGGTATCGCCTCTAAGCGCAAAGTTCTGGACTAACACGCATTCTACCAGTCGTAGGGCAACTTAAGATTTGAGTTGTAACCATATATGGAGTATAAATGAAGGTAAACTTGAATGAAAGACCTTTGATTGCTTTTAAGAATCTGTAATGGGTAATAAAGCCTAAAAGATATTCTAAAAGAAAAGTGTTTTAGCCATTTTCATTCGTATGAAAAAAACTGTTTAAAATCGGAATACGGAAACAGAACTACTCACATGCCATCAGCGTATTCTTAAATGCTTTTCATAAACAGACCCGAATTTGCTATCTTGAGTCGTTTTCAAATTCTGTGGTTAATTCCGAAGCTCTGCAAACCGTATGAGTGTCCGGATAGGCGGGACCCTTAAGGTTGCGTACTAAAATTTCACCCTCGACACACCTTAAGTATATAATTCAATTT
This sequence comes from Bacillus rossius redtenbacheri, assembly GCF_032445375.1. Lineage (NCBI taxonomy): Eukaryota > Metazoa > Arthropoda > Insecta > Phasmatodea > Bacillidae > Bacillus > Bacillus rossius. The sequence goes on along the minus strand of NC_086333.1, from coordinate 70,746,033 downwards.
CAAAATGTTATTTGCATATAAATATACAGGATGAGTATGAAATATACCTACAAATTTAAACTGCAGTTTAATCCCGACAAAAGTTTAAAACATCTATACTACTTATGGTCTAAAGTGTTTCACAAAGCTGGTAATTAGTCTTTGAGATTGAAGCTGAACATTTTTATTGCAAATAATATTAAAGGATTTAAGATATAAACTAAGTGTCTTAATTATGTTTTATGGAAATATGAGCTTTAACCACCGAGAATTTTTAGTTGTAGCAAAATTATTTCTTTAAAATAATTTTTGAGTAACAGCTTTATTTTCCCTTAATTTTTGGTACCTGTTACTACCCCGAATTATTAAAAAAATATATTTTCCAACCACAAAATTCGTGGTTGTTGTAAAACTTTATTGAATTAAACATAATCCAGAAGCTGTGTGTCCCTTCTAAAATACTTTCTCCCTCATCAATGTAAATAAAATTTAAAAGTTCGTTCGCTTAAAATCTTAAATCTCAGAAAGTTCTTCACCGATTGTTTTGAAATGTTGACATAAACTTGCATTCGAATACGCACGTGTTTTAATATACCTACGTCACACCTGTGACTCGTAAAAAGATAGATAAAAATACAGATAGGTAAAACCATAGTTTTTTTTAAAAAAAATAATTTCGTGGCTATAGAGTGACATATATGGACATATACAGATATACAAAAGTATATAGAGGAGACAGAGATAGATATATGGATATGTAGAGAGACATAGAGTGGAATATATACATATATATAGATACAGAGATAGATAAAGAATTAGAGAGATGCTTTGTATATCTGAACAAAAATATTTATTGCTCATTTAAAACTTCAAAGGCCTTGGAAAGCCCTCTGGACCATAACACGTACCTATATATGTTTTCAATTTTTATGTCATGATATATATATGAGTTGACGATTGTTTTGAAGTGGAGGAACTGTGAACCGGAAAACTAGGCGGGGTATTGGGGGAGGAGGGGGGAGGAAAGAAGGGCTGCGGATGACAGCGGAGAAGACGGAACGAGCGCTGAGCCGTCTGGAGCTTCGGGGAAAGCTGTCTTCGCGCCACGCCCCCCTCCGGCAAGCCGCGGCCAATCCCGCGCAGCCGTCAGCCGTCACGGACCACTCAGCGGCTGGCGGCATCCGCGCTCAGCCCTGCACTTTCACGCACAGGCGGTTATACCCACCTGCGTCGCCGGGGAGACCTACACCGTCGGAACACAAGTCTGCTTTCGGTTTCAGTTTCGCCCACCTGATTAGTGTGAGTACCAGCGAACCCAGCGTGTGGAAAATGCCAGCGGAACGACTGTTAAAATCAGTAGGTTTATTTCAGTAACTACTGTATAATGTTGTGTGCCGAACTAAAAAAGCAGCTGAAATGGTATTTTGGAAATTTAGTGAAAAAGAAGTTAGTAGGCCTATTAATGACTGGGAAATGACTGACCGCGTTTTTTTTGAACGATCGAGAGTGCGTCAAATGGCTAAGCCACGTCCACCCCACAAAGATTTGAACTGGTAGTAATTATTTTTTGTTAATTTTTCTAATATTAAATGTAATAATGTGTTTTAATTCCAGATACCCATTTAATATGTTTAAAGCACAATGTTGTGGTGAACAGTCAGTAGTTTTTAATTACATATAAGTTAGTGTTTTTTGAAAGGCTAGTTTGATTTAATAAACTTTGCCTTTATTAAATTTTAAGGAAGAGCCATTATTAAATTTTAAGGAAAAGCCATTTTCAACCCGTTGCCATCTTTAAAAATGTTATATGGTTTTGCCTTTTGTAGTGTTTGCGGTATTTTGTTAAAATAAATTTAAAGTCAAAATTGAAATACTTATTTATTAATTTTTTTACTTGCTAGTTAATACAACCTGCTTATTAATACTCAAGTCGTTGAACCTTTTAACTTCGCTAAATTTGTATGTTTTTGCCAGCACCCTGTATTCGGGGAGTGAGGTCACTTATGGGCGCAGTTAATTTAAATAGTAGTTGGTTTGTTTTGATGATCCCATGATGTAGTGCGCGCGGTACTTAACTCCTAGAAGAGTTCCAAGTTGTCAGTTGTCTTCCTGCTTAAATAGACATCTGACAAGATAGACATATGGTTTCGTGCTATTTTCAGTAGGCTTTTTTTATGACACACAATTCTGTAATACATTAATTTGAAGTATCAATCATTTATAAGTCAGCATAAGACACGTAAGTGCTTGTTTGCAAAACATCGAGATTCCTCTTCTATTATTCAAATTTAATATGAATGTTTTACACACATTAACCTTTTGAAAGAAATTCTCTAAATTATGGTGAGAACCGGATCAAAACCCATTGTGTAGTTTAGAAGTAAGCGAACAGACAGAAGCGGATAATGACTTTGTTTAAAACTATTTAATAAAATAATAATACAGATCATTTTGACCAAGCCTTTTCCAATATGTTTGTTACATGAACTATATTTTTTCATTCTTTTGAGAATAAACCACGTTCTACGATGTGTATCTTGCAGTTTGAACACAACTGTACGAAATATGCATGCGTATTGGACTTCATCATGTTAAGTTTCTGTTGTATGCTATGTATAGAGACCTGAAAACTTCGCGGATTCATGTCGTCATATGCTACATTTCAAATAATTATACCTTAGCGCTTCTTCTGCAATTGGTTCACTGTTAATCTGGAGCAATGAGGGCCAATTAGAGACCCTCACTCATAGAAGTGTCGAATCACAGACACTCGGTCGAGACGACTCACAAGTCAGCAGCCAATGAACAGGTGGCATTTGCCCGAGTGTGTAGAGGATATTGGAGTCTATCCTGGAGGTCATTGAACCTGCGAATTTTTCCGGTCTCTAGCTATGTAGCTCACAAAATCGTTGCATGCTAAAATTTCACCCTTAAGGAAGTATAAATTTGAAATTAATCGATATTTAAAAGCAAAACTACATATTTACTTTACAAGAAAAAAAAATATCGCCACATGTACAGAAACTAAGCCTATTCGATTGATTGTATCGCACTCGAGATATGAACGTAGGCCACTCTCAAGAACACCTCGAGTCCTGCTGAAGGTCGCACTCTCCGTAGGAAACCAGAGCGAGGCGGGCCGGGTTATTGTGTTCGCGAGGCAGCCAGCCTGCACGACGGGCGTAAACGGATTCCGTGGGCCGTCGGGACCACCTCCCAGGAGCGCTGTGTCTTCTTCGCTTCCCCCCCTCCCCCCCACAATCCGTCACTCCAGCTTTCTCCTTGCTCTTAATCCAATATCACTGCGTAATGCGCCTTTCTAGCCCACTCAAACTCTCTCTCCGCTATCACCCAACGGTCCAACCAGGTCTGTTGCGGTGTTTCCGGACTTACCAAATATATGGTACGTGTACCAGGCATATTGTAGGCATACCAGACATATGGTTTGCATACCAGACACATTGCATGCACACAATATATATGGTACGCTTACCAGACACATGATACGCGTACCATAATTATGGTACACATACATGACATACGATATACATACAGGACATATGGTATACATATCAAACATGGGGTATGCACACCATACATGTGGTATGTGTACCAGAAATATGGTACACATACCAGACATATGGTACTCACAATATATATGGTACACATACCAAACATATGATACACATATCAGATATATGGTACACATACAACATGTATTGTACGCATATAAGACATATGTACACATAACAGGCATTTGGTATGCATACCAGAATTCAACCATCGGTATGAGGAACCAGAAAAATTTCATTAAGGAGTGTTAAAACACTAAAACGTAATATTTGCAGAAATGTAAATGTAAAAACGTTTGTTAACATAGTGTAAGTTATTCCGCTTTTTTTTGTACTGAGCATATTTGCAACTGTGGGATGGTTGATCATTCGAAACGATAAAAGTTAGTGGAATTAAAGAACGGACGAGACTACCCCGAGAAAATCTACTGGACCACGGAAACGTTCATCGCGTTTCTCCACTTGCGAAACAATTCCAGGGTTTTGACCACGACGGGACTCGGTGGGAGGTGAGTTATCTGAACACTCAACTGGCGTCCTTCATCCCCCAGATTTTGTCTAAGGCGACGGGGCCTTTAGAATGTCTTTCATGCCGGGAGGGTTCACTCGAACCCAGGCCCCTGGAGTACGTGGTGCCAGACATGTACTGTCTTAGGAAGCCTGCTGTGATCGTTTGCGCTGTCCTCGTTGTGTTGTCCCAAATATCTGTTAAGGGGAATAGAAAGGTAAAATATCTTGGGAATGCTGGAATCGAATATCAAGGATAAAATCTGAACTACTCATCATATTTCTTTGCGGTTTGTTTTGCCAACTAGATAATTTAATTACAGAGGGTTGTGTGTACAGAAGTGGCCACAATAATGCATAGTTTTTTTAGAAAAAAATTAAATAACTTTATGCAGAAATAAGGGGTATTAGCCCCAAAATTATAAATTATACCAAAATATAATTTTTGAATGGTGTAATACAATATTATCTAGAGCTCTATAATACAGAATTTTACGTAATTGCTCAACAAGCGTGTCCTTCCTTACCTAAATGTTGCATGGCAGGTTTTAATTGGTTAAAATTCCTTTAAAATTCAGCGATCAAGTGTTTTTCACTTTGATTATCGTTGGGTCCACCTGTTTGTGGCTGTATTGTCCAAGGTCTCTTCTTGTCTGTATCTACTGTTCCCGTTGCAACTTGTCTCGTCGTTGTCAGACCACTACGTTCGTCTTTGCACTGTTTAACATTTTCACCTTAAAATAATAAAGCACGCTGGTTACAAATTATCCAAGGATATGCGTAAATTAACCGTTCATCTTTAAATTAATTAAGTTTATTGACTTTGAACACGAATCTACTAAAATAATATTGGTATACTAGCAAATCATTCAAAAACTTGTTAAGTCTCTTGCAAAAACTCTTATTTCTGCTACGAGTGTGTTTACCTTAAAAAAAAAAAAAAAAACTCGGAAGTCGAAATGATTTATAGTTTTGACAAAGATTCAGTTACATAAATTTACTAAAGAACTCCTCGTTTATTTTAAGCGAATCTTGATATTCTTATGGCTTTTTCCTTCCACAGAATTCTCTGAGCTGTCTATGTATTTGACTGATATTGGCTTGTTTGCTGTGTGTTTACGTATTCACAATTTTTTTGTCCGTTATTGAGGTTTTTTTTATGACATACAGTGTAATCAGCAATTAAGTATGTCCAAAAAAATTTTTTAATCAATCCTCCCCTTTTGCAATAATCATTCAAAGGACGTACCTGGAGTGAACACATCCACTCTTTCTGACACGGTTAAGCAGTTCGTCGCTTTTCAAGTGACACTCTCCCACACTGTGAACGGGAACCGCCTGATAACCATACGACCAGCCGTTCAGGCTTGTGTTGCGTTTAGCCGCGTATCGTTTCACGGGCGCGATATCTTCATTGATATAAAATGCCATTGCTGTTGATTTACATATGAAATAAACTTATAGTTTAACAAACCTAAACCCCCCCCCCCCCCATTTATCGTTGAATAAACTATTAAAAAAGATTTAAATTTTAGTTTTTTTGCCTAACAGCCAAATAATGAAACCACAACACTGTATAACTTAAAACGTGAGGTGCTTGATATCATTTGTCTTTAATTTTCTCTATCACTAATTTTGTAAATAGTCATTAAGTAAACGAAAGAAGAGAGCACCCCACGCTTTCAGTTATACAGGCTGCATCAATTGGCTGTTAGAAAAAATAAACTAAACTTTAAATTATATTTTTAATTTTTAGTTCATTCAACGATAAAATATATATTTTTTTTAATTTTTAAAACTTTAAGTTTATTTTATTCCTTTTAGTCTCAAAATAAAATTAAAATATTGAATATGAGTAACTGAAACAAAAAAACAACTAAATATGAGTGGTTAAAGTATTTAATTGTTACAATGAATTTAAATTTAGTCATTTATGTTCACATAATCTAGTCATTTAAGCTAATGCGTCTGCATTACATGGAACTTATCTTGTTGTTACCTTAGACCTTAGAGCAATCAAGTTATTCTACTTGGAGACCATCGAGTGACTTTACGCGACTAAGAGCTACATACATAAGCCTGTCCGGCAGCAAATAGACGCGATCCCAAATAAACTACTGCATAATCTACAGTGCAGCCTTGCGTTTTATTGCACGGTAGATGCCCAAATCAGTATTAATGGCAATATTCGCCTATCAGTAGTACCATAGCTGTATTTCGCTGGAAACTGAATGGATATTGGTTTAATTATATGTGCACCATCTGTGGCGAAATCAACACGGACTGATGAATTGTCCGTATCATACATTTTATCACGCCAGAAGAGTGGCCAGATAATTTTAGATATAGAACCCATATTGCCATTAACGTACCCCGGGAACATTTTCCACTATAACCCGACCTTGGAAACATTCTAAATCAAACAGATATATTTTTAAAAATTTTTAAATATAGGATTATTACGCCCCCCTCCTTCAAGAGGGATAAAGACAAAGCACAGGCACATTTTCCACCATAACCCGACATTTTGGATCGGAAACATTCTAAATCGAAAAAGTATTGAGTTTTAAAATTGTCGAAATTTTGGGTCTATAGCCCTTCCCTAAGATCACAGTCAACCCCAGGGCAAAATCCCTCCTTGCCCCGACCTCATGGATACAGAAAAAAGCCTGGTTATTACCCATAGCTCGAAATTAGTGTTTTTTTTACCCTCCGAACCTCACTACCCCTTAACAGTAAAGTCTTAAGTTATCAAAATATTATACTGTCAAAGGTTATTTATATGTATGCATAATTTCAACACATGCGGACGTAGAAAAGTGGGTAATAATTGAATGAAAAGATTTTATTACATATTCCATTCATACATATATTTAGGTGAAGCTAATAAAAGCGTGGTAATAAAGGGAAGTTGAAAGAAAACCTTGTGTTTTTAAATTGACACCCAAAAAAAAATCAGATAATTATCAAAACATTTAAAAATTTTACTAACGTGAACTTTTATATCTACTCTGAAACTAAATCCGCAAAATTTCATTTAAAACTTAATTATCATTATGTGCTATACAAAGTGCGAGTGTATATTTTTGGATTAAAAAATATTACATGCCTAATTGTATTTAACTTCTTTAAACAACATACGAATTTAGAATATGTTTAGAAATAGAATTTATAACGGTTACAGTTAAAAAAAAAAGCTTATTTAAGAATTTATCTGAAAACCTCAAAAACCATCTCTTGTTCAAATATTATGTACAAAAACAAATTTATTTTAAAAATACATATTTACACTTGTTTAAAATATAAGTAATAATATTCCATGTACACACGTATCGCTGTAACGCATATTAAAACATGTGTAAACAATCTAAACTAATGTTCATGGAAAAATATGTGTGTGTAAAAACACATAGAGATGAAAAAATTTTTTTAGTTATATTTCAATGAAGTACATAGCCTCTAAATTCGCATATTTGCTGTAACCATTAAAAAAACAAGACAACATAACAATTAAGTATCTTGTTTGTTGTACAAACATGAGTTACCATTTTTTTTAAATCTAATGTAAGGGAAGAACGTTAAATAGAATTTCTAAAAGGTCATTTTTATATTTACTCTGAGTATTTTTTTTTCCTTCACGATATCAGAAACTGAGTTAAGAAAGCTGCATTGTATTTGTTTGTTTTTTTCCCCCCACCCCGCCATCGAAGCAATTTCATGAACAAACGCAGCACGGAAACCATACCCCCCCCCCAGGCGCGTCGGTACCTCCGAACAACGATGCGGCTGCCGATACGGGCGAACGTGGCTGCCACGCCGACACTCGGGTCGACCCTACGGCATTCTCCCTGGGAGCCCGCGCGGGCATGGCGAAGGTCCGGTGATATCGCGGCCATGTCCGCGTCAGGCACTCAGCCACGGGATGTATGTACCCTGCCCGCAGACACGTGTGTCAAGGGATCCTACACACTTCCCAGTGCCCGGCATGAGTTTTTGACGTGACAACGTCTAATAAATAGGGACACCTGTATTTCGCGATTTCATTTCATGTCGAGGTATTTCACAAAACACTGTAGCTTTTTCTAAGAGACATGGCAAATTGTGAGGGTGCAGCAGTACGGTGACCACATTCTCGTTGGCCCCGTCAAGAGCGGGACGACACCTCTCACCGACCTCAGCCAATAACCACAGGAGAAAAGCTACAGTATTTTGTGAAATACCTTGACGCGAAATGTATTCGCGAAATACAGGTGTCCCTACTAATAAATCGATGAACGCCGGCTGCACGTACGAAAAAGGGTTCCGTACGCACATTGTCCCGTCACACAAATTGTCCCGTTACGCTCATTGTCCCATTACGCTCATTATACCGCTACGCACATTGTCCCGTTACGCGAATTGTCCCGTTACGATCAATGCCCCGTTACGCTCATTGTCCCATTACGCTCATTGTCCCGTTACGCTCATTGTCCCGTTACGATAATTGTACGCTTGCGCCGCATCTATCTCTCTTCCACTCGATTGGAACAACCATCGATTTGACTTTTTCGAGGCACATTAAACTTGAAACACTCCCATTCGTTTCCTACTTTTCCTATCCTTAACAGAATAACACAGATTGGAAGAAGTTAAATAGCAAACATGTATAAAAGTTATAGTTAAAATAATCCCTTCGTTAAAATAATAAACATATTTGAATTAATGAGTGCAAATAAAAGTAAATTTATCAATTAAATTTTAGATTTCATTTCACTACTTCTTTGTATCCATACAAAATAGTGATAATTCAATAAAAATGATTCAATTTTATTCATAAAAGTATGCAATCATTTCATCAATGCTTTGTTATGACGTTGTCACGTTAAACTATCGTCCGTAAACCGACTTTACAGGCAACTATCTTTTAATTTGTTTGAGGTTGGTACACACACGAAACATCTCTCTCTATCTCCCTTTGTATCTCTCTACACATCTCTGTCCCTCTATAACTATCTACATATATAGCTACCTCTCTCTACCTCCCTCTCTATATAGCTCTATATATCTCTCCTCTATATACCTATATCTATACATCTCTATATATGTCACTTTAGAGCAAAGAAAATGTTTAAAAAATCTATTATATTACCTATATTTTTTTTTATCCATCTTTTGACCTGTCACAAGTGTGATCATAGGTACATAAAAACACGCGCGTATTAGAATACAATGGCAATGGCGTATGTCCAAAAACTTACATCAAGTCATGCACTCCCATTGCACAAATCTTTTAAAGATAACATTAGAATACAACGCTGGCTAATAATTGCAAAGTAATCTGTGAATAACATTCAGAGATTTTTATATTTTTAACGAATGAACATTAAAATTTTTATTTATATAGATTTAAAAAAAAAACAGCTTTGAACCTTTGACCCTGGAAACCTTACATTAGCCTAGGTAAGCAATTTAGACCATAAGTCATGTATATTTTTTCAACTGAATTTCTCCGAACTAACCTTCAGTTAATTTATTATGCATTAATTTTAGCTTATGGAGTTTCGCGATGTATTAGACTTATTGGTAATGTTTGTAAATAATTTTTTTACTGCATATGAAAACAGTTATTCAGTATATAAAAACATTTAGGTAGGAAAAAGATTTTTGTGAGTAATTCTTACTAGCAAAATATTTTTTAAATTATTTTCTTTCTTTTAACGCTGATTTCATATTGCAGATAATTTTCATTATTTAGTTTCAAAGCAAAAATCACCTGAGAAATGTTATATCTCTACAATTTCTTGCATTATTTTAATGTGTAACAGCTTAGATCTCGCTCGGTATACATTTGGTAGGAAGGATTTCGTGAATGGAACGGAAGTCGCATGGAACGGATGTCGCATGGAACGGAAAAGTGTAAATGCGGTGCTGCCATCTGTGGCGAATGGTGAAAACCAAAGTTCACAAAGCCAAAATATAACTGTATAGTATAAACTGTTTAATGGGTTTTAACAAGAAAAATTCCTTGTCGAAAATCAGGTCCAAAGTCGTGGTTCAGTATTCATTCAAGTATTTTTGTTTTTAATCGGGGCCGTTTCATTATACAGTTTAAAATTTTTCTATGCTAATGGAATTATTGGATAGTCAAATTAGCTGCCCCGGCAACGAATTCTAGCGGTGGGTGCGGAAACTACGTTGATTCACTTCGAGAAGTGTAGTTTGAAAACAAAATTAGCGTGTACATTTATCGCGCTCGGCATTATTTCAAAGAATTCTATGTTAGATTTCATGTCCGAGTTTCCGTATTATAATTGTGTATTTGCGACACGGGAACACACAGATTTGCTCGTCACCGAGGTTAGATGTTACACAATCACAGGCGAGTACTCAAAGACCAGCTCACATATTCTTTTTTGCTGTTTTTTGATGCGTTTGCCGCCGTTCAAAAGGTTCCTTTTCTGGCGACGGAGGTTTCAGGCGGCACAGATGGGCACTTTAAGGCGGGTCGTCTGTCGCGCGTCGGTCCCTGCGCACACCGCAAAAAAAATTTTTTTTTTGCGTGACCACCGTTCGCGTCAGAAGTGAAACTTCAAACTCCAATTTGAATTGATGAAGATTGAGCAAACACGTGGTTTTGTTGGGGAAGAGTTATGATTTGTTTAGCTGAACTAAATATTCGTTTTAAAGTGTTGACCCAACCAAATAATTTGTCGGCGCAACAAATTAATTTTAAACGTTTACTATGATAAAATAAATATTTGGTAGAATCACACAAATATTGCTTGAATGTAACAACCAGTATGCAAACAAATTGATTTGGTTCCTAGAACTAACCCTTTTTCTCAGTGCACGAACAATTGAAGTAAACAATCTAGCACACAATTAGAGGTTCACGCAAACTTTCACAACTGCAACAAAGACGGAAACGTTTTTTTTGACACAATGTTCTTGATAGATAGTTCTTAGATTTTAGTTTGCCAATGTAGTTAACATAAGTTTTTATTTTGCTTGTCGTTTGTTTATCTAGTTTTTATTGATAGAATATTAGAGTTCGTAGTTATTGTCTATTACAAGTTTATATATTTTTTCATTTAAAAGTAAATGTTTTCTTATTCATCAAATCATGTCCAATATTATACTGTTTATGTTTCAATTTGTTTGTTGATTTAGTCTCCATTGTATTTTGTAATTTGTGTTGGAGCGGTACATATAGGCGACACGTCTTCACTTCGCCACATGTAATAAGTTGATTAAAACATAGAACATAGGTAGGCTGCACAATATTAGACCACCGTGTTTTCGAACCTACTAATCCACAGCAAAGATCCTGTGCGTAGATAATAGTACGACATTTTGGACGGAGTTGGGAAGTGTTTATCATAAATTGTCTATAATCAATGGTGGCAAGAAATGGTCGACTTCCTGCTTTTAAATTAATCGTGCAAACTAATCTGCATAATGAAACTAGCGATATATGTAACTGATAAAATATCAAAAATATTTAGTAGGAAATTATTGCTCACCTAAACATTTTTTTAAATTAAATATATTTATATACTGAATAAATATTTTCATTGGCTACTGGTCAGCTGTAACGGGATAAATAGGTATAATTTAAAATATTTATTTACGAACATTAGCAATATTATGTCTGGTGTATCGTAAAACCTTCATCTGCTAAACTTAATGCATAATAATTAAAGTGTGAGCATAATTCGCGCAGGTACGGGTACACAGCTTTCTGTGCACTCTCTAAAGTTATTTTTAATCATAGTCCCGGATTAAGCCCGGTGAATGACGGTTAATTCTCGTGAATCACTCTCGATGTGTTTACATACTTTAACAGACTGATTCTGAATCCGACCCGACAAAAATTGGCTACAGATTATTTCCGAAAAAAAAAAAAAAAAAAATCTGACACCTTATACATATATGACTTATGGTCTTAAGTGATTCCCAAGACTGCTATACTTCTTTGAAGTTGGGGCTGAACAACAATTGTATTTAAAACTAGCTGAAGTACCCGTCGCTTCCCAGGCATCACATAACATTTCACATCAGGTCACGTGTGTAGGACACATGCTTGAAAGACGAAAAATTTTGATCTCTAACGCCCCCGCGACCCCCTTGGTGGCGGATTGAGATCTGTAAGTGCGTAAACAATTAAAAAAAAGACACCAGTAGACCTTAAAGCCTTAAATAATGCAATATAATTAAAAAAAGAGATCATTTCGAATTTTAACGCCCCCAAAACCCCTTCTGGGAGCAGATTTTCGTAAAATCCTTTCCTAGCCGATGTATTACGTAGCAAAAGGAATATACGGGCCAAATATCAAGACTGTAGGTTTTGTAGTTACGGAGAATTCGTGATGAGTGAGCCAATAAATTGTATTTCGCTTCATCAAACTTTACCATCCCTTAAGGGATGGAATTTAAAAAAAAGTCTCTTCTTAGTGCACCCTTAGGTTACTCAAGGAATATTTCCTCCAAATTTCAAATCTTCAGGTCCACCGGCTTAAGCTGCGCGTTATTTGTCAGTCAATGTTAGAGTTTCATTAAGAATATAATAGACAAAATATTTAAGATATATAACTGAGCATCTAAATTATGTTTAGCTGAACGAAGTTCTACAAAAACTACGAATATTGTAACTGTAGGAAAATCAATTCATTGAAATGACTGGTGCGTAACACCCTTTTTCCCACAAATGTTTGTAGTCTATGTTACTTCCCCTAATTATTTCAATGAAATTATTTTGCTACAACGGCCAGATCCACAGTGGCTGTACAGCATCGTTCAATCGAACATAATCCAGATGCTCAGTTTTCCATCTGAAATTCTTTTTCTATTATTCAATGTAAAAATGTTGTTCGTATCCAACTTTAAAGACGTATACAAGCCTTGAGAAGCACTTCAAACTGTAAGTCGTTTGGATGTTTTCAACTTGTTTTGTCGTGTTGCCTAAGTTCGTCGGTCGAATTCAAACTCAACCTGCGTATATATTTTTTGCTGCGTATCCGCGGACGCACGTGACCGGAAGCGGGAGGGTGATCGACCCCCCCTCTCCAACTCGAGGCTCTTGAAGGCCATCTCCGGCGACGTCCATTAGGGCGGAGGGTCGCGCGAGACCCCAGGCGCGGCGGTTATTGCGTTATCGTCTGGACGGAAGTTCGACTCCCCTGCTCCCTTTCAATCTCTCTCTCTCCCCTCTCCCACAACTCATCCTTCCTCCTGCGCAGCACACCTCTTTCCCCCTCGGACCCAACCAGGCTGACCTCCGGTGGTCTTCAGGCCGTTAGTGTGTCCGCGTCCACCACAGTAATTTACCTTCATCATTTGTATCGACACAACTGCTGCTGCTGATACTGCTAATTCTTCTGCTTTAATGCTGCTACTTCTTCTACTAGTACTACCTTTGCCACTGCTGCTATGCTACTTGTGCTACTGCTATTTCTACCACTACTGCTGCTACTTCTGCTGTACTGTTGCTACTGTTCTTCTACTGTTATTACTTTTTCTGCTATCCTGCTGTTCCTGCTACTACTGCTACTTCTACTAGTACTACCCCTGCTACTCCTGCTAATTATTCTGCTATTGATATTGCTGCTACTACTTCTGCTGTACTGCTGCTACTTCTCCTGCTACTGCTACTACTGCTGCTGCTACTACATATTCTATTACTGGTGCTGCTATTATTTTTGCTATACTGCTGCTACTTCTTCTGATGTACTGCTGCTATTTCTGCTGCTACTGCTTCTTCTATTGCTACTACTTCTGTTACTACTATTTCTACTACTGGTTCTGCTGTACTGTTACTACTACTACTGCTGCTACTACTTCTGCTACTGATATTGCTGTTACTTATTCTGCTGCACTGCTGATACTGCTGATGTTACTGCTACTTATTATGCTGATAATGTACTGCCACTACAATTGCTGCTTTCTGCAGCTACACATTTAACTGTTGCCGAAAGAAGTACCAATGATCCACGTGTCCTTTTGCCAGCGATGTTCTGTGAACAGTGTCAGCAGAAAGGAAACACGGTGCGATGCTTCTCAAGCGACGGTCGGCGGGTCGGGACACTCGAGCTAGTCGCATGCAAGGATTGGTCGGCGCAATGGCAGCCGAACCCCGCGACGCAACTGGAGGTACGCCGGCTTCCAGTGCGAGGGGTCCGGGTTCGAGTCCCGCGCAAGGCTATTTGTGTTGCTTTAAAACCCGCCCTTTGCAAACTACGAGGCATCCCACAAATGACAAGTTTGAATACTCGATACCAGGTGAGTTAGTTAACACACATCGCCTGCTAGAGGGCCCAAGGTCAATAAATACTATATTACTAATACCAGTTAAATAATGTTTAATGACGCCAAAATTATTACAGAATTTTTTTAAACGGCTCTTTGTTTTTAAGTATTTCTCTGCAATTAAACATTAAAATATCCTATAGTAAAATTTTTAATAACAGGCAAAAATACTACCACATTTTGGTGAATTTTTTTGTATTTATATTCCTATGGTTTCAAGATACGTTATCCTTGATAGTAAACTTGAGATTTGTATAATGTTTTGAAATTCATTTGAAATAAGTTTTTTAAATTCTTAGTAAAGTTTGAATTAGAAATTAAAAATGTAGATGTCGTAGGTGTCTAAGGGTTTTTAATTAACTTTTTGTGTGAATCATATGATATATTCTGCGATTAAAGAAATAAATATTTTTGAGGTGACGTCTAATAAATCGATGAACGCCGGCTGCACGCACGAAAAAGGATGACTCATTGTCCCGTTACGCACATTGTCCCGTTACACTTTGTCCCGTTACGCTCATTGTACTCTTGCGCCGCATCTATCTCTCTTCAACTCGACTGGAACAACCATCGATTTAACTTTTTCGAGGCACATTAAACTTGAAACACTCCCATTCGTTTCCTACTTTTCCTGTCCTTAACAGAATAACACAGATTGGAAGAAGTTAAATAGCAAACTTAAAGTTATAGTTAAAATAATCTGTTCGTTAAAGTAATAAACATATTTGAATTAAAGAGTGCAAATAAAAGTAAATTTATCAATTAAATTTGTAGATTTCATTTCACTCCTTCTTTGTATCGATATAAAATAGTGATAATTCAATAAAAATGATTCAATTTTATTCATAAAAGTATGCAATAATTTCATCAATGTTTTGTTATGACGTCACCTTAAACTATCGTCCGTAAACTGACTTTACAGACAACCAATTTTTTTTCAATTTTTAAGGTTTTCTTGATGTTATTTATATTACATTTTAATGATTTTTTTGGGGGGTATACCACACAAAGTTTTACACAGTAGAGAAATATAAACGTTTATTACTAATATAACCAAAATATAAACAGTTACCCAGGAAATAACACATTTCAAAGACTATAGTACCATACAATACGTAATATGCAATATATATGATGCTCTAAAGATAATTTACAGAATAAGAAATAGAAATATTTTTACATAAAATTACAAACGGTTACGAGATTTATTTCAAAAAAAGTTTTAAATATCCCTAATGCTATAGGCCTAATATTAACTTTAATTAAACATGTTTTGACATATTAAATTGAAGGAAAATTAACATGTTGCGTTAGTTAACATGTTCATACACTATCACGTCAGTACTATTATAATTGCACATTCGTTAGTAAAAAGTTGTGGTCTATGCTGAACATACTTGTTTCTTGTTCAATGAATCACATATATTAAACTATTCATTCTATTGGCATTTAGAAAGAAATTTCACAAGCCATATTAAAAAAAAACATAAAAAAGTTTAAATCTTTTTTAAATCTACGCCTTAATATACATACGCGAAAATATAATTGTCACCATTTCGTATAAGTTTGCACGTAACGACTAATTCCTACGAATCACGTACGGGACGAACATAAACAGCAACGTCACAATATAATAATAATATTAATATAATGATAATATAATATTGATACGGCTTAAGTCTTCCGTTTTTCACTGTGACTAACCTTCAGTCGAGCTCCAATGCACGTACGATGATACGATGGACACCTTTTTTTCTTCCTTTTCTCGAAAGGAACATATTTACTTTCACGGATTTTATATTTCTGTTATTTAAGGATATGCTTATCGCTACCTTCAAGCAACAATTAAAAAATAGACAAACGTGTGGAAATTATTTTATATTAAGGACAATACTTTATAAAAATTAAATAAAAGTTAATATCAGAGAAAAATCATATCTTATACAAGGATAATGTAATATACCTAACATTATAATATTATTTTAAAATATTTTTCACTCAAGAACAACTCAAACTATTTCAAATATATTTTATATTTGCTTGAAGCCTAGATTAACCTGCAAGGTAAAGCAACTGCATAATAATTGCATTAAGTAATTTAAAGGATAAGAGAAAAATTGATAATTATGACCTTTTTACAGAAAATTTTGCAGTTATTTTTCTTGGCAATGACACAACATCCCTAGGTTCTTGCAGCAATTCTATATTTCTGTTTACTGTAACTAAGTTCATTTTTTTTTCAGAAATAGGGATAAAGATTAATAATTAATACAGCTAAGTGCATTGAAGTGTAACATGGTACTACAGTAAATAAGCAAAAACATAATTAAAGTGAAATAAAAACCTTACAGAGTAGTATTCGAAAATAAGAAACAGAAACGATTAACTCCAGAAAACAACATAAAAATATAATTTACAACACTTCCGAAAAACAAAAATTTATTAGAACGGTTTATAGAAATAGTTAACGAAAATACTTCAGTCATCTCGAGGAAAAGGGAATTTTTTTTTCAAATCCTGTAGTTAATTAAAGGGATGGATGTGAAGAGATAATTTAGAAAGAGCTTTAAAAGTTTTAGTAATTATCGCAGAAGGATAAGCAATTATTTTTTCCCCGCATAGTAGCTTGCGCATCACAGAGACACGAACCATTTTTTTAAAAAAAATTTTTTGTGAGAAAACTCAAACATTTGAGACAGAAGATTTTAGAGATATATACCTAATTGGAAGAGGTATGCTCTCCCTAAGAGAAGGGATTTTTTTTTTTATTTTCTTTATCAATTAAAACTTTTCGTGTTGCGATTGCGTAAGCGCTCTTCAATTTCTGTTGTTTTTTTTCTCTCGGGACATCAAGAACAATACAACTCGCAGACGCCGCTGTCTGCTAGAGAGGCGGCGCTCTCCTAGGACCTGGCTTCCTAGCACCAGGCGTGACAGACAGGAAATTAAAAGCGCTTTCTCCCCAATAAACAGCGACGAAATATGCGCATATTTAAGGCTGCGCATATTTAAGGCTGCGCATATTTCAGGCCCTTGGCTGAGCCACCAAAGGGCGTGCAGAACTCCGGACGTTAAGGCCCTCGCCTACCCGGGCACACATACGGTGCGCAGAGCTTCAGGAAGAACAGCGAGATTTCAAAACCACTCAAGATATCCGAGTGGGGTCTGCTTCCGAAAAGCATTTTAAGAATTGTCTGAGACCCGAAATAATTTTTAGACACTTAAGGGACTTGTATTACACCTTTATCTTTCTATGCCATCTAATGGTATTGTCACCGCTCAAATTTCATAGTTGACCTATGCACGACGAGAAACACTTATTATCCCGCTCTACTTCTTTAAAGAATTTTACGTTAAATTTTCGTGAACGAGGCCCGAGTTTCGAGTTGTGAGTGTATTTGCAACATGAGAACACACTTTTCTTGCTACCAAGGTTACATGTTACAAATCTCTGGCGATTAAAGTCGCTCACATTTTTTTTTTTTTTGCGGATGAGCTAATTGGGCTACGGCCTGCAAATGTATTCTAAAAATATCCATGACAGAGGTGCACGACGTTACGAATTTAAAGTTAAGTACATTGACCCTTTGACCATCGAAGCATTCGGGCTGATATCTATACATACATACATACATACTTACCCATAAATATGCGGAACTATTTTTCCAGCTGCGAGTAACTGTACAATTTTGGGAATTTCCAACTTTTTTGAATCTTTGAAGAACACTGGTTAAAAATTCTTCAGTTTTATATATGTATATATATGTATGTATATATATATATATAAATTTATGGACACTGATATGACGTCATTTGAACAGGAATTTACAAGAATCAATAATACTTGTCTTCCTAAATGCATTATAATCCTTTTTGTGAAGGAACACAGAATTTGTAATCTGGGATTCAGTTTTCCAGAACAACGAATAATCCTTCATTTATATAAGCAGCGTAATTCTCTGAAAAATTCCGTAAATTGACTGTGATTTCGATCAGTGTAACTTCGTCGAAGTTCACAAGTCGAGCACAGAGAAAAAAAGTTTGCTTGATAAAAACGAATAATTGCTTGAATATGGCGAAACAAATGCTTACTGCTCCAACAAATTATTTTTTTGGCCTAGCAAAATCTGACGTGTAAAAAATTTTTTTTTTTTTTTTTTGGGTACATATACAATATACAGGCTGACAACCGAGTTGACGAAACCATTTTGTGGGTTCAACAAAATCTTTCCTACGTTCTTTAAATGATTTTTGCAATTGATAAGACTGATAAATCCTTATTTGGATTACACCATTGTTTAACACTGTACGTTACAGAGAAAACCTGAAGAACGGGCAAATAAAATCTGTGCCTGATGAAGGGAACATAACTTAGTTCCCGAAACGTTGCAACTATGTTGTCTTAAGAAGCCTATTGTGTTTATCATTGTTGTGTTATCAGAATATCTGTTAAATTTCGCCACTGGGTTAGCCTGAATATATTGTCGTTGCGTTTTCCAGATTTATCGATTTGTCATCATCGTTTAAGTTGCTCAGTTTGTCGTTGTGTTGTTCAAGGGTTTAGTTTGTATTTACTGTTCTTGTTGAAACTGTCTCGTCGTTGTCAGCCCAGTGTGTTCGCCTGTGCTGTGATATTGTTCGATCTCTTTCCTCGGAATCTTCTGTGCTGCATTTTCTGGTTTCTGTTTGTCTTCTGTGTGAGTTTTGTAACTCATTTCTTTTTTTTTATATTCTTCAGGTTTTCTTCATGACGTAACAGTTTACATTAATAGGGACCGGAAAAATTCGCGGGTTCAATGACCTGTAGGATGAACTCCATAGTTCTACGTACACTCGGTAAAATGTTACCCACTCATTGGCTGCTGTCTTATGAGACGTCCCAACGTAGCAGCCTGTGATTCGATACAGCTTTGGTTGGGTGTTTCTCATTGGCCCAGAGTCATCTAGGTGAGTTGTGAGCCAATAACAGAGGCTGCATTGAGGTCTAACTATTTGTATTTTAGCCTATCGCGAAATGAACTCGCGAATTATTCCTGTCTCTATACATTAGCAATGATGCATATCCTAAAATATTTCTTACTAAAAATATATTTGTTTGGATTATGTGGGTGTGTGTTCCGCCACAGTCAAACAAACCTTTTTTTTTTATCTCGGTGACGAGTCCTATCTCATGTCCTTCGGCCACGAGGACGAAGGACCTGTAGCGATGTCTTGTCCTCGTGAGTACAGGGGCTTCGTGGCCGGTACGGGGCCCCACGGAGGAATTTCTACCCCTCCCCCCCCAGAAACCTCATTAGGGGGCACCCAGGATCTAATTACCGCAGTCTGGGACCGAACCCCACCCTCTCCCCCTCTTCCGACCCATCTTCGGCAACACGTCCCCGGGAGTATACGGTGTCCATGAAAGAATATCCCAGTTTCAATTGTATATTATAACTAGAGACTGGAAAAATTCGCGCTTTCAATGACCTCTAGGATATACTCCACAACCCCCCACATACTCAGGCGAATGCCGCCTGCCCATTGGCTACTGACTCGTGACATCTGTCAACTGGGACGCTTGCGATTCGATACTTTTTTGGTTGGAGGTTTTCCGTTGGCTCAAAGTCCTTCAGACAAACTGTAAGCCAATCACAGAAGCAATATGAAGGTGCAGTTGTTTGGATTATAGCATAACGCGAAATGAATACGCAAATTTTTCCGGTCTCTAATTAAAACAGTTTAACTATTTATAACTGATCATACATAAAATTGAAGGTAAACCAAACTTTTCTTTCTTATAAATGTTCAATATCTGCACCTTTTTTTATACGGCACACATCCATCATGTAGTCCAATTCTTCACACACTTTGGTTAACACGTCCGGAATAATTGAAGCAATGCCCTCTTAAATTCTGTGTATCATATATGGCAAATCATTATGTAGCGGCGGAACGTAGACACTATCTTTTATAAAGCCCCCCAAAAAAAATCACACGGCGTTAAGTCGGGTGAACGTGGAGGCCAGCGCTAAAAAAAAAAAAAAAAGAACCCTAGTCGTCTCGACCATCAGGTCCAATCCAACGGCCAGGGAATTCGACAATCTAACGCTTAACTGAAATTGCAGATTCACTCTTAGCGAATTGCGGAACACAAAACGCTTTACGCTCGGTAGTACCTAACCAATTTTGCGTAGGTGGCGCTGCAAGCAAGATAAAAAGTGGAGAACGAAAATGAGCCAATGGTAACATGTGCTTTCTTTACATATCTTTGGCTCAATACCTACCAGCTGTAATTTTCACGTCAGAAAAATTTATAAAATTTTTCACGAAAACGGCGCATTAAAATTAGGTCTTGAAACTTTATTCTAATTGCGTCCAAAGAATTTTTCGCTTAAAAAGTGACTTCTACTATACGTCACAGTATGACATATATTAACCTTTCCTAGCGCCATAATTACTTATGTACGACCTCGCTCTTCCTGATGTGGGTGACATGTTTCGTTATTGTGACGTTAGGTAGTTTGCAGACGTGACCTTGCTGCCTCCAGGGCACTAGCGCATGGGGCGGCGAATCTTCCAGCAACGACGTCGTTCCTCAGACTGCGAAGATTCGGGAGAAGTATTCCTCTTTCTTCTCTCTCTCTCTTCGCTCTCCGGCCAGCGACTCAGAGCGGCGAAAGTCAAGTCACATCGCTTCAATTATCGGGGGGAAGGCGTTCGCAGTCGAATACGGAATCAACTGGATCGCTTAGCCCCCCCCCCCCCGGGACCCTCGGAATCTCTGTGATTGAGCCACGCGCGGAATAATTAGGCCGGGCTTAACATCCTTAATCGAGGCAGACGTCTCGCTACATCGGTGCAACTGAAATTTAAGAAAATTAACTGGATTGCATTCAAGCAAACGTCTGCAAACTTGCTTCATTTGCCTCCCCCCCCCCTTCAACCCAGCAAGCATTCATTCGTTCCAATAAAACTATAACATCAAAATTACGTTTGTTGATTCCAGCAAAAAATTTGGTTTCGCAAAGGCACAAGGGGAAAACCAATTTCAGTTTACAGCAGTTTTCGTTTTTAGTATGTATCCACAAAAACAAATTCAGCTCTATTATAACTGTATTTCTATGTTCACTCTAAGTTTAACTCTATGACTCTACATATGAAGTTAGAAATAATAAGGAAGCTGCATGATGTGACGTAGTTAGTCATTTTTTTATGAGTAATATCTTATCTCTCGGTAAACAGCATTTAGTATAAGTAAGTTTGTGAATCGAACAGAAGTCAAATAGAACAGAAGTCAAATGGAACGGAAATTTGTAGCCACAGTTCTGCCAATTGTGGCGGATGGCGCGAACTAAAGTTCATAAAGCCAAACGGGAAACTGTTTTATGAATTTTAACAAAATGGGCAGCGACTTGATGTAAGCTTTTGGACATACGCCATTGCTTAGCACATGTATGACAAAAAACACAAATTAAGCAAATATTGTCAGGATTTAACGCCACACAATACTCCACAACAGGAATATGGTCAACAAACAAAGAAAAATGGACTAACAGAACGAAAAATCCCCCACAAATGATGACAGCACAAAAATACCGCATTTTAGTATAAGGCTTCAAAGCCGGGGTTTAGAATATTTTTTAATATTTTCCGCTTTCATCGGAGCTCTTTCATTATATTGTTTAAAATTTCGGCCTGCTAATCAGATGATCCAATAGTCGACGTAGCTGTTCTGGCAACGAATTCTAGCGGCGGGTACGTAAACTACTCGTGATTCGCATAAAGAAATGTAGATGAAAATTTAATGTGCATATAGGTATATTTATCACGATCGGCATTATTTTCAAGAATTCTACGTTAACTTTCATGTCCGAGTTTTTCTTACTATAGGTAAGTGTATTTCCAACATGAGAACACAAGAATATGCTCTTTACCGAGGTTAGATGTTACATACACATCTCTGGCTAGAACTAAAAGAGTTGCTCACCTTTCTTTTTTGACGTGATAACGTCATATAAATCGATGAAAGCTGGCTGCACGCACGAAAAAGCCTGACTCACTGTCACGTTCCGCCTGAGCCGAGCGTGCAAGCGAGAGCGCGGAACAAGCGATAGAGAGGCAATATCGGCTTGTGACGCATCTATCTCTCTTCCACTCCATCGGCCGATGCGTCCGAGTAGAAGAGAGACAGCGGCAGCACACAACCTACACGTGAACTGTTTTGTCAACTGTTTATAAAGTGAAGTGAAAATTTAATGTGGTTTCCATTGTTTATTACAACAACAATTGCGGCCAAAAAGGTAATTAATTCTTGCATTTTAAGAATTTGATTAGCGATATAATCTCATATATTTGTTCTTTGATTATTAAAAAAAAGTAGCATCGGTCGGCGAGTGCAGCAAGAATAGGTTATGTTACAATTTTGACTAAAAAATTATTATCTCATATAAATGATCCTATAAAAAGTCAACTGCTTTTATTTAGTATTCAATGAAAAAAATTATCGTGCGTAACTATTAATGTAAGATTAAAAATTAATGTTTAACCTCAAACATGTCATAGCACTGTGTCTAACCGGCCAACAACCGTGCGAGAAAATCTTCTATAATATTAAACAGGTTAAGGAGGGCTTTTTAAAAGCAGCAATTTAAAAAATTTGATTTTTTTTGTCCAATTTCATCATTTCAAATTAACAATTTACTGACATTGATTTGATTTCAGTTTATTTTTATAACTAATTGTTCGTGATTATATTTAAACAAATTATTTAAATTAAATTTGCAAAAACTGTAAATAGTAATATTTGAAAATTAAAAAGAATGCAATTTTCAATCAATGTTTTCTTATGACGTTAACACGTAAAATTAACGTCCGTTAACCGACTTTACAGACAACCCCCCTTTTTTTTATCTCGCCATCGCCATATTTATCTCTTGACGCATTTATTACCGCACCCGCTGCTGAAGCAGCTAAGTCGGCTTTCGAAACATTCCATTTGCAGACCGATAAAACCGGAATATATTTGGAAAAAAAAAATAAAAAAAAAACTAAACTCCGGCTTCAAACATGATTTTCGACAAGAAATATTATCAAAATACTGCCCAACTTGTTAAATTAATTAAAAAGTTAGTAATATAACGGTTTCCTTTGTCTATATAAACTTGGGATTCGCACCATCCACTATAGATGACAACACAGTGGTAACACATTTCTGTTCAATGCGACTTCTGTTACATTCATATAATTATTGCTACCAAATGCCGTATAGCGAGATTATAATGTTTACAAATAAAAAAAAATTCTATATGCAAATAAAGAAATTATATCATTAGTGTTATTAACAATTTTAAAAACCTCTTAGTTGATTACGTATTGAACACGAGTTTACCATTATAAAGAAACGAAGAACATTGTATGTTGCGTACAGTACATATGAAAATAAATATATATTTTATTTGAGTTTGAAGAATTTTGTTCACCAAACAACTTGCAACGAAAATTTATTAAAGGCGAAAATTAAATAACGGTAATTTTATTTCTGACTAAGCAATTTCCACCTGTCCAAACACAATATAGCGAAGCCACTTTATCTCAGCTAGTCAAGTTAACGTCTCTCAAAGAGCGCAGCTGATGTGTTTCTGCTTGTGCCGTACACAAAGAACGAGATTGATTGATTTCATTATCGTCTGCGCCGAAAGTTGGATCTAGTCGACCAGTTGTGGAGAGTCACATTCCA
The DNA here is from genome assembly GCF_032445375.1 of Bacillus rossius redtenbacheri. Lineage (NCBI taxonomy): Eukaryota > Metazoa > Arthropoda > Insecta > Phasmatodea > Bacillidae > Bacillus > Bacillus rossius. The sequence goes on along the minus strand of NC_086333.1, from coordinate 70,721,973 downwards.
ATTCCAGGCCATTACGTCGCTCTGCATTGCACAATCGTGTTATTCACTGCTTGTTATGGCCAACAAGCTACAGCACACACACTATGTACGAAACTCTTTATAACCGAAGCCAATTTGTGTAACTTCACTGGAAAATTGTTCAAACGGCACCAAAAAGATTTTAAAAAATATATAACTTTTTGTGGTTTGGTGATGATGATAATACACCACCCTGATGTGTGTAATTATAAGGTACGCATTTTTAAACCACATTCACTAATTTGTACTAGCACATTTTGGATGTAAAACCAGCAGAATAATCGTTGATTTACACATCAACTCAATTTATTTTACATTGATGTTTAATTGTAAGAGTATTTCCTGCATTTGATGTAATATTGCACGATGTAGTGAGTATTTAACTCAAGGAATGTTACTTGGCAGGCACACATGAAAATAATTGAGTTAATTAATTCTAGTTGATAATGGTTAAATACGTAATGTTAATGTAAAATTACACAAACCATGATGGTGTGTTATCATCATAAAGAAATGTGTTATTTTACTTCATTTTCGTGTACCTTTACAAGGAAATAACGGGTGTGAAATAATATTTTGTTGAGGCAAACAATCCTGTATTTCGGTGAATTGTTGGTATTGAAAAAAAAAAAAATTCTGGAAACAATTCGAGGTTATGTTTTTCCCCACTCACGTCTATACAAGCAGCATTTCCAGCACCAGTGGGAAAACTAACTGTCCAGTTGGATGCGGATTTTCCCCCCCGTATTTCTTCCAGCAGGGTGGCCTGGAATTCCAGGGCGACGACAGCGAGGGGCGAGAAGAGAACAGAGGCGAAAAGAAATGCCACGTATATACGTATCGCGGTGAATTCCTTCTCCTCGGAGCTTGTGTGAGGACGGCAGTATTTCGAGCCCGGAATCCGGTAATTGCGAAGCGACGCTCCTTCACGTCCCGCTGCCCTTTTCGAAAACTTACCCCCCCCCCACCCCCCCTCCACAACACATCACCTTTCTCACCGTCATTTGTCGTCTCTGGAAATTTATTTTGTGGCGGTTTTTCCGACAAAGTTTTGCAAGGAAATAAGACGGAAATATTTTCTAAACGTTCCGCCTAATGTGATCACTAAGAAAGTTGTATCCCACTAAATACTAAATCAAAAAACTTTTTTTTTAAAATATAAAATTAACGGAAACTACTTACTTTCCACCAACGGCCCTGGCAAACGGTCAAATTTTCGTATCAATCTCTATTTGACAACAGAGTCTTAGGGGTAATGTAACAAAAATGACTTCCGATCTTCTCAGACAAATAAAAATGTTTTAAAATTTTATTAATTTATAAAATTTTATTTTTGGAATGAACTATCTCAACTTTAATATTATAATTGTATTTGTAAACAAAATAACGTTTCATAGTAAATATGGATAAATTGAACTTTTTATGAATTTTGTACGTTTATTAACTTTTTAAACATCTATAAATTTGAATTTACCTAAACACTCGATGTGTAATAAAATTAATGTGTTGTGATTTTAAAGAGTTGTAGACACATTGCACTCTTTCAACAAATAAAATCAGTTTTTATACCTGTGGCAATCATATTAAATTTATTTTAGTTATTTCACTATAATAACTTCTTTAATCGCTCGTGCTTTCTTCGCTATTTTAAAGATTCGTTAAGACAAAATAAAGGGCACAATTTGCTTGCCACGAATTTGATTGGTTGATATTTTCCAATATCCAGTATATTATGGAATCAGTCCATATACAAATTATTTGTTGGAAACTCCAATAATGTAACTTTCAAACAAAAATGGCTACGGTAGTGACGTTTTCTGTGATTTTTTAACATTCAAATATTACTTTTAAAAAATTTACCAAATAGTTGTTGGAAACAAAAGTTTGACAGTGTGACAGAGCCTTAAGCAATGTATCGTTTAATAAAGTTCCTTATAAAGGAGATCTTAACTAGTGTGAAAGTATGGCCACTAAAATTATTCGCTGTCATTAAATATAAACGGAGAAGCTTAATGCTAGACGATTACTCATAATTAAATTTTGATCCTATTTTTTTTCATTTAAAATATTTTTAAGTCTTCATATTGGGAACGTAAGTTTATTCATAAAGGCTTATGTAATAGTGGTTATTTTAAGTTTGTTTTTATTTTTTAAAGTTTCATTGATGATTGTTTGTAACAAAACCGTACCACAGGAATACATTCAAGCGAATGGGCTGGTCTCTTTTCCTTCCTTGCCGGTGATGCAAGGACGTCTTACTTCCTGATATATTACACAAGTGATGGGGCTCGCCAATTTACGCCAGCCGTAAAAGCTTTTCACATAAATTCCACTCGTGCCCAGTGATCGCAAAGTGAAAGGTCGTTCCAGTTTTATGTCCGAGTTAGCCCATGTCACGTGGTTGCGTAATCAGGCAATACCACTGCAGATGTCGCGCCTTTCACGATGCCTACACAGCGGAACGCTACCTACGGCTATTGTTATGTGCACTTGCGTCTTTAGAAGCTTTGGTTGCGCAGAACTCCTACTTCTAACGTAATTTCACACAAAATGTTACTTCTGCGGAATCATCAATTTAACATTAATATGTATGACTCGTTGAAAGTAAAATACGTTTACAACGATCTAATGCGTATAGTTGTTATTTGTAACAATCATTTTATTTTGGATGTGTAACGTCTTAGCTCTCGGCATACGGCATTTTGGTAAGGAGTAAATTTGTGAACGCAATGGAAGTCGCACGGAACGGAAATGAGTAAACACGGTGCTGCCATATGTGGCGGATGGCGTGAAACAAAGGGAGACTTCATATTATTAACTGTTTAGTGAAATTTTTAACAAGGTGGACAGTATTTAAACAAGGCTCCTTTTCGAAAATCAGGTTCTAAACAGGAGCGTAGTATTTTTTTTTAAAATACTTTTTTCTCTTTTATCGGAGCCGTTTCTTTATGTAGTGCTTGTGGGTCTGAGACGCCTGGTCTATACGTTTGACATCTTACATGAGCTGTTTGAAATGTTCGCCGAGTGTCGGAATAACAGGTCTTTTGGCTACTGACTGACTGTATGCTGCCAAATGTACTAGTTTCACCAATCTACTATAGTTGTGCCTGGTCAACCTTTCAGATAATGTCTGTCCAACCATATCTGACGTCCCTAACCAAAGGTTGGACGCACCTTGCCAACAACTGGATGTGTTAGCCTGACCAACCAACTGGACTTGGCTAGTAAATCGACTGCCGCGTGGAAATATCCTGAAAACACATGCCATGTCATGTAAAGGACTCACTCCACCTTCTAAGAAGACCATAGAAATCGAGAAAAGGCTTGTAATTTCCTTGTTTTCGTTCTTGTAGTAGATAATAAATTATGGAATACATTTTTATTTGTAACAGTCTTGTGTATTCTTCAAACCTGTCACTTTTTGGCTTTATTTAATTAAACTATCTTTTTTTGGCTATATGTAAGTAAACTATTTTTTTACATCGAGCAAGGATCAAACCAAGGACGGGTATTGATTGAATCAATCAGTAAATTAATGAGTGATTTTTTTATGATATTTGGAATATTTTTTCCCGAATTTATAGATAAATAATTAGAGAATTTCAAGATGGTGGCCAATACGGCCGAAAAATTGGCGGATATCGCGAAAGTTGACTGTCTGGTAATAAATACTTCTGCTTTATAGGATGCAAAAAGTAAACTAATATGGCGGCAGTGCCCTCCAGTAGACAAAAACAATATTTCGGATCTAAGGTGGTGACCTCCAGCAGACGAAAAAAAGATGGCCGCCATGACATCATACTGGCTGACATGATATCTACCTTGGCATTAGTGGTTGGAGGTCAGTCTACCGGTGGCTTTCATGGAGGAAGGATCTGTCGAAATTTAATTCTAATGACCTCAGCAGGTTCTAACAGAGGACTCCATGGCATAAATATATTTTAAATAAAAATATAATTAAGTATTCGTTTATAATTTTCAAACTTTTCCTCTATTTTCTAGCATTATAATTACAGATTTTCAAGATGGCCGCAGTAACGAAAAGTGCAACGTTATAGCGTACAAGATAGCGGAACATTTTTATATTAAAATTTTATGATATTTTTTTATAAATTTTAAAATTTCCCCTGATTATTTAGCTTATAGAAAGGGATTTTAAAGATGGCCACCATTACGAAAATTGCAACTATGGCGTTTGAGGTCAAGGTTACGTCCTCAGCAGCTTAGGACGGCTTCTCCATGGGGAATTTAAGGCACTTTGGGGAATTTTTTTTAAATGTGAAAATATTTTAAGGTGTTTGGAATTACAAATTGTTGAATTTTTTTACGGAATTTTTTCTCAAAAATTTAATTTTTATGTTTTCAATTTTCAAATTTTTGGTTAGATTTTTTTCTTGAAAACTGGAATTTTTGCTTATTTTTGGCATATTTTGAGTCTTTTTGTTGCAATTTTTGGTCAATTTTGAAGATCAAGGTTAAAGGTTAAGGTCATCTTAGATGGCTGCCGTGACGTCACAATCCAATATGGCGGACATCCGCTTCAGCTCCAGCACCGGCACCAGTAGCCCCTATTATATACTACTATCACAACGTTTTTATTTACATGATGTGATAATTATATTTAAAAAAAATCACCGTGGTATTATTAGCTCGGGGAGACAGTAAATAAATCGTTTGAATCAACCCGCGCGCGCGCGTGTGTGTGTGTGTGTGTTGTGTGTGTGCGCACGTGCGGGAAAGCACTCAGGGTGATGTATGAGACATACGGTCAAGCTGTTCCTCTATACCTCTTTCTTCCCTTGTTCCATTCTTTTATATCGCATCCCTCACCGCTTTATCCTCCCTTCCGGCCAGCGCGACAGTCGTGTGATCCGGACGGACAATAACACGCCCCCCCCCCCTCCTTTTTTGCCCCGGCACGTGACTTCCGCCCCGAAGGGGGATTGGTTGTCTCCGAGCAGCTCCAGCCAATGAGAGCTCGCATCTCGGTGACCCCCCAGTGACGTCACGATCCACGCCGGTCCACAAACAAGCGTGTGGAGTTTGTTGCAAAATAAACACGATAATTAATAGAAATATGTATTTTTAAAGATATATACTTTTTTACGTGCGATACTAAACAAATTCTATTTTTACGATACGCGCGCAGCATGAAACAAAAAAAATGTAGGGATGAAAAGAGGCTAAATTTAAATAAATATATAATTTTTTAAGAGAAGCTTCCTTACAGCCGGCAGGATGAGAACCCTGATGGCGTCATCAGAGCGTGACTACAATGTAACGTTCCTAAGTGGGGCGCTCGATGGCAAGTGTGCATTAGAGCATACTAGCATATTTACGCACCTTCATGCTCGCACCCAATCACACGCCCAAGGCGGCCACGCGACCACGTGTCATTTTTTTTTTTAAAAACTTTCCAACTCGAAAATTCTTTTTTCTAATATTCCGTTTGCTTTTTTTTTATTTTACCATAGCCTATTTACTTTAGCAGCATGTTGATGAATAACGAAACTCGGAACCATTTAAGAAAAAAAAATATATTTTTAAATGTTGATGTATTCACCTAGCGGAATTGGGTGCAGTGAGAGATAAATTATTAACATGATACACTCGAAACAACTACATCAGGGTTAGGAGTAAGATTCACTGACCGCTCAGTCATTGGGAACTGATCATTAGTAGACGTACCCACATTATATACTTATTGAAACAATTTTATTTGAACGCACGCGACTTCTCAGAGAAATGCATCTAAAAATAAAAAAATATTGGTTGTCTGTAAAGTCGGTTTACGGACGATAGTTTAACGTGACAACGTCATAACAAAACATTGATGTAAAGATTGCATACTTTTATGAATAAAATTGAATAATTTTTATTTTAATTATAAAAGAATAAATAACTGAAATTATACTAGTAATCAGATTTTTAAAATGCAAGAATAATTAACCATTATTGCCGAAATTGTTGTTGTAATAAGCAATGAAAACCACATTAATTTTTCACTTCACTTTATAAACAGTCGACGAAACAGTTCACGTGTAGATGACTTGTAATTAATTTTAAAAACTGGCGTTTAGCTATAAAGTTTAAATATAATTATGAACAAGTTTTCAAATAAATAAACTGTAATCAAATATCTATCATCAATTATATGAATCACCATAATTTTTTAGTCAAATGTAACATAACCTATTATTACTGCACTCGCCGACAGAGTAACGGAACACAGCGTAACGGGACACTGCGTTACGGAACCATGAGCCTAACGGGACACCGCGTAATGGAATAATGTGGGTAACGGAACACTTTTTCATGCGTGCAGCCGGTGTTCATCGATTTATTAGACGTCACGTCTAAAACAAAATAGTGTAGCTTCCAGGGTTGTGACGAATTGCAATACGCCGATGCCCAGGTTTGCTGTGTTATCGGCAATGTGTGACTGAATATACGTGAATGTGCATGCATTATTATAAGAAACTGAATTAGTATTTTTTAAAAATTTTATGTCTTAGTTTTTATAAAATACTATGTTCCAAATATTTTAATACCGTTAGAATTATAACATTGCATATATTTTTAATTACTTACTTTTACTCAGTTTTAACTTTAGATAAATTATGTTTATCTTATGTGCTCAATTTATTTGTTATTTTCATATTTTCTAGTGATTTGTTAATTTAGTTTGTATTTTACTGTATTTAAAAGTAATTTTATTTTTCATGGCTGTAGTTTTTATTAAAATATCTTGCATGTACCTACTTTAGAATTATTTCTGTGCTTAAGTGGGAGACAAGGCGGTACGCCTTAATTTCACCACACAAAGTAAGTCAGTAAAATAAGGGCATTGAATATGTATATTCAATGATAAGGGCGAACGTTTGAAAGATGTACTGCTCTCGTATTTCACGGGCCCCCGGCGGGTGAGACGACAGCGACACACGAGGGATATGAGGGTTGCATAAGCTGGAAATCCGCAGGGGCCAAAACGCACGCGATCGAAGTGCATTCCGTAGATGAGATACCGCCATCTTGGGCTCGGTCCCATCCCCTATCCTACAATTTTATGCTCTGAACATGACACACTCTCATCAGTTACGTCACATACAGCCTATTCGAAAGTTTCTGAACACTTTCAAAATTATTTCAATCAAACTCTCTACTTGATTCTGCGCACGAACATGCTTACAGGATAGTTACGTAAGTTGAGAGTTGGTTTTTTAATAACATAATGAGTAGAGACCTGTAAAATTCGCGGATTCATTTCGCGATAGGATAGAGTCCAAATACTTTTGACATTATTTTGCTTCAGTGATTGGGCCACAGTTTATCTGAAGGACTCTGGGCCAATGAAAAATCTTTAACAGAAGAATTAGCAAATCACTATCATTTCAGTCAACAGGTGTTACGAGTCGGTAACCAATCAGCAGATGTAATTTGCACGAGTGCATAGAGGATCATGGAGTCTATCCTTTAGGGATTTGAAATCACGAATTTTACAGGTCTCTAATAATGAGTGAAAATTTCTAAAGCTAATGTGTTTTTCATTTCTGTTGGCTATGTAAAACGGCTCTATGTCAGTTCCCCGACCTCGTCATAACCCCGACCGTTTCCCCTGCACTGCTTCGACCTCCCTCCACGATACCTCCTGGCAGGCCTCGGTCCGCCCCGCAGAAACATCACTGTTCCCATTGGCAGTGGCCAAATTCTCTCTCATTGGCTGAGGGGGGTGGGGGACCCGAGGGGGGGGGGGCCAAGGGGTGGGTGGGACCCGCACGGTGGTTGGGACTCGAATGCGGAGTGCTCGGGCGAACTGGGTATTAGGCGCTCATAACTGTGTGGGAGGTGAAGGAAACTTCCTGCGGCATTACAAATGCATTCATATGGTCTTTGATCATTGGTCTTTTATTTGAAATATTTACTGCATTCCACTTAAAATATAATGCTGTATGAAACATATCTGCATAATTCGCATTTTTTTGTATCAAATACTAGTGTTCTTTCACCATTCAATTATATATGTGCTTACGTGCTTGATTTTTCATGAAAATATTTTTTTTTAAGTGCCGCAACTATTGGTGAAAACTTACGGGTAAATAAGTTACGAGATAATACAGTAACATACATACTTAAAAGTGTTCAGGTTATTTATTCCCCGCAATTTTTTTTTTGCGTGAAATTGTTTTGGTTATATTTTGTAACAATTAAATACAAATCATTCTTTTACTTGTCAACAAGCTCTATTTGTATCATATAAATATCTTCTAAATCCAAATAAACATCTCTAATATGATCAAAAATTCTAATGAAGGCAACTATTTTGTTTACTGCATGAATTAGTTTCATAAAAATTGGAAATCTACTCTGTGGTTGATCATTCTATTTAGGAAAAGAGCTCAACACGTTTTGTAAATGTATTAGCTAAAATAATTAAACTTTGTATTAGTGTTTATGAAATATTTTGTCAACTTTATCAGTTTTCAAATTTATTTTGGGTATGATCACGACGATAAAAATTATTTAAAGTAAAGTGCTAAGATTTAAATACATGATTCCTTTTTAAAGTTTTCTCTGTTTGCTCTACTATTAAGAAATTTTTAACAAATTCCCCTTAAGATTTGAAACCACAAATTTAGAAGTATTACACAACACTCAGAACTGGACAATTAATAAGCTGCTGTATTGACAATGAAAATTATGTTTGTGACATCGATTCTTTCCAACTGAACAAAATTGAACCATTAAAATATCAAGTCATAGTTACAAAAAGAAAAAAAACTGTTTGCATTATTTTAACGTTTAATGAAATATATGTTTATTTTAAGTAATGATTGGCGTCTTTTTGTGGTAGGCCTACGTGTTTTTTTTTGTTGCCTTGTTAGGTAGATCTCAAAGAAATACTACCTATTGTAGCCGTTAGCATGGTGCGACTTCCGGAAAATTTTTGTAATGCTTTTCGTTTTAGGGTCCATAGACCCCAAAACAATAGTCATCTCAAAAGTTTATATAGCCTTTATATTTTTATATATATATACAATTCAAACTTTTATAGTCACGATAACTGTCGTAATTTTGCACAAATAACTTTCAAACTGATAAATGAAATCTCGGTCGAGTTCGTTAATGGGCGATATCCGACCAAATGGGCAGAGATGGCTAAGGTTTTAAGAAAAACAGAAAAATCGAAATAACTCCCAAAATATGATTAGTATCACATCCGTTTGAACGTTTAATAAATGTTATGAGTAATACCAAAAAATTTTATCTTAGATAACTTTTTGTACAACCAATCTTAACTGCAAGAAGTGAAAAAATCTGGGTTGTCAAAATAAATCATAACTCCCACAGTAGGAATAATATCAATTCCATTCAAATTGTGTATAAATCCTTTAATTTTTATCTAAAACCTTTGGCAGAAACAATTTTTGATGAGACGAACCATTGGTAAAAGGTGTGGAAAAAACAGGGTTTGAATATTTAAAGATAATAATAATTTCCTTACTATGTACGTTATTGATTCCTAATCTTTTTTATTGAAAGAGTATTAATTTTATCTACAATTTTTGTCTGAAATAAGTTTTTATACGACGAACCATTATTGCAAGGGGTGGAAAAAATTGGGGGGTTGAAAAACCAAAAATTCCATATCTTCCTCAGTAGGCACACTATCAATTCCGTTAGAACTGTGTATAAATCCTAATATTTTATCTAAAACCTTTGCTCGAAAATAATTTTTTTATAAGATTAACTCGGTGCAAGGGGATAAAAAATGTTGTGCGATTAAAAACAAATTAATAAAATCCGTACTATGATCACTATTCAATCTGTTCTTATTCATTTAAATACCTATAGTAAATATTAGATACAAGATACATCTAAAAATTTTTTAACTAAGAAACCATTGTTAATATTTAAAATGTCTCTAAGCGGATATTGATGATTTTTCTGGTAATGTTGTTAAAATGAATATGTCACTTTTCTTCCAGCATAAAGAAATATAAACGTCGAAATCTACCTGCTCCTGTAGGCTGCGCCAAAAGGGATTTTTTTCATGTGTTATGTGTCAACCTTGTTCAAACAACTAGGCATATATATATATATATATATATATATATATATATATATATATATATGTGTGTGTGTGTGTGTGTGTGTGTGTGTGTGTGTGTATATATAGATATATAAATCACAGCCAATGAAGCAAATTGACGCAGTTTTAAAAATCTGGATAGTTTTATAAGTCACTATAGGCAAAACAAATGGTAGTTTTCACTTGCAGGTCATGACATATCTTTTAACACACCTGATTGTTATTGATGAGTTTTTCCGTCTCGTATGACCTCATTTTGACGAAACGTTACCCACCCAGATTAAACATTTAGTTGGCCTATATAAAAATAGAAGTTCAACGATATTTGTTTTTTAGTAATTGGAATATTAATTTTATTAAAACTGTAATCGGTAAGTCGCAGTATTCTCATTTTAAGACATCTATAAAGAGAATATGGACATAAAAAGGGATTAAAAATAGAAACGGTAAAAAAACAATGAAATGTGATTGGTGTGAAAGAGGTCTGAAAGGATAATCCAATTAATTGAATACAGTTTTATGTAGATATTGAATAAAGACTAGCTATTGTAGCCGTTACCACTGTACTTCTTTCGGAAAATGTTTATGTAGTTTTTCTTTTATTTGTCCGTCGACTGTTGTTGCCACCATATAAATTAATTGTTTACGCAAGTCATTGCTTATAATTTACTCACATACAATAAAATATTTAAAACCCCATATACTTTCACAACGAGCCTTCGGCAAAATTTTCATGGGAAGTATTAATGAATATAAAATTTTTTTTCGAAACGACGGCACTTTTATTAGCGAAATGTACTGCAAACTTAGTTTTTTTTTTGTTCTTCAAACGTCATACTGCTACGGCAAAAAGAAAATAAAATCACTACCTACAGTATTATTACGAAATAATGTGGGGAGAATCTTCTGGATCTCAGAGAAAAAAATTAAGAATGAAAACCAGCAATTTGAATTACAAATTTTATTATTTATCTTTTTTTCTTATTTCGTCTTTTAAGCCCAAATTATATTAAAAATGTTTTTCTATTAAAATAAATATTAATTCGATGTTTCTCTGGTGCTCAGCCACACTTAAATTGTTGTGTTTTTAAATATTTTGGTAGAGAGCTGCGTGAGCTACCCTATAACCGTGTTTGTAATTAGTGTTCATTTCTGTATACAATTAAAATAATAATAAATAATATAGGTTTAAGTAAAACCACTTTATATTGCGATTTTACCACGAACAGCGAATACCATACCATATCACAACTTAAAACATATAAAGTCCCGTTTTTCTCTTACAAAATATTATAGTTATTAGTCATTTAATGTGCTTTGTAATCGCCTTCAATCCTCTTGGAAGATTTTGGGCGACGTTATAAAAGCGACTAGGCTATAAGGTTATACTTTACTATAAAATTACAACTATGAGAAGGAACCGTTCACTTCAACTTTTGGCATGCAGTACTATTTTTTGTGGGCGTTTTGCATCGATATGTATATGCGCTATCAAAATATTGGCTACATACAAACTAGAAAAACATCAATCCAAGCCCAAATTCATGTTGAATTATTGTTATATTGTTCATCTGCTGTTATATGAACACTTTTCAAATTTACAAGAAATTCATTTATTTTATCAAAAAATTTTTTGTACTCATAGTGATATTTGCAGATATTCAGTTAAAATTGGTCATTATTAAAAGTAGGTAATTATATTTTCAGCCAGTTCTATGTCTTATTAGGAGAAAAGTAAGAATAAATTGATCATATTTATAGTTCTAACAGTTCTACGTGACTTTATTCAATCGTTCATACTAGAAAGTATTATTTACATACGCCAGTGAAAGAAGGCACTGTAATATGGCCATCTATGTAAATTGATACCGCGATTTTACGAGCTAATATAGTTTTATACCACCAACGAACGCCACCTCCCGTCTCTAAAATAATCTTTAAAAAATACTTCATATTTATGTCATGTTATACGGAAATACAAAGTAGATGATATTTTATTAAAAAGTATGAAATTTACTAACGAGCCATAAAAACTGGACCCGAATAATTCTAAATACTTTAGATCCTGATATCGTTCCAGACAAAACTACATTTCTTTGTGCTCATTGGTGCCCTATTTCAGGAAAAGAGAAGAAATTATATTTAGCCTGGGAGTGAAATCTCTGATAACTTCTATACTCCAGACAGCATTGTTGTAGCTTCCAGTCAGACAGGATTATTTGCTGCCACTATGTCTTGTGTGTAAGAAGTTGAGCCGGAAGCAGCTTGTCGCAGAAGACAAAAACCTCAGCCAGATGCAGGTGCGCCTTCAATCCGTTATCGTTGCTAAGTACCCTGCCGGGACAAGACGATGCCTTTCACCCCATCCCCATTCCTTACATATTTTGACCAGCTTTGTTGGGAATGGGAAAGATACCTGGTTGTTCCAACATTACTGAGAATGCAAAGCTCCTCCAACCACAAACCCCGACTAAATGCACGTGTCTGGCAAACCTATCTGACGTTCCTAAACAACCAAATGTATGTTGCTGGCCACTGATTGTACGTTGCTTCTTAATCGACTGTCATATATAACTGCCTTGAAAATACATGTCAGTGCATGCAAATAACTCGATCCACCTTCCAAGAAGACTGAAGAGTTCGAGAAATGCTAGTAATCCTTGTTTGTACTGGTGGAAATAATATAATAAATTTTCTTATTTGTAATTTTGTTGCATTTTCCCTTGAACATTGTAATTCAATATTAAGTTTAAATAGAGAAATATATTTTAACCTAAAATTATCTGGTTGGTGTATGATGAATATATATCTTAGGATTTTTTTTTTTTTGTAATTTATTACATCTTTTTTCCCCTGATATTACCATTTGCGAATAAGGCAAGGATCGAATACGTGCAGGAATCACTCGAATTAATCAGTAAAATAACAAGCGAATTTTTTGATGATTTTTGGTCTTTCCCCAAAATTTTTGGTCAAAATTAAAGAATTTCAATCTTACAGTCCATGTCGAGGCAGCTCAGAGTGGCTTGCTTTCAGGAGTTTTAAGCCATGTTTAGGACATAAGGTTCTTTCAAATAGAAAAACCTTTTTGGTTTTTAGATTTTAGAATTTTTATTTTTTTTATTTATTAATAAACAGGAAATTTTCTCTTGAAACGGAAATGTTTCCCTCGAAATATGGAAATTGTTTGGAATTTTGAGTCATTTATAAATAATTCCGATAGCGCACACGCCCAAACATAGCTGAACTCGTACCATCGCTGAAATGGTTTTACTTGTGATGAAAGTTTATTCAAGCAATGATATGGGTAAAATTTTAATTTATATGGTGGCTGCAACCTCTTGCAGACGATAACAAGTTGGTAGATTCAAGATGGCTGCCATGAAATCATACTGGCTGACCAGTCTGTTCTGGCATTAGAAGTGGAATGTCTATCTGCTGGATAAAATGATTTTAACTTAAAACTTAATCAAGCACAATAAAAAAATTGGGAACGAATAATAATCATACAAAAACCACCAAACTCAACATTACCATTTTGCGCAATTCAAACCCTAGGTTTGATAAAAGGATAGGGTTGTTTTTAAATAAAAAACAAAAGCTTCCAAATGAATAAGTAAAAGACGTAAGATACTAAAAAATTTGCATCTGAAGTTACGTATTACTTTTTGTCGTTTATTAAAATACATCTTGTAATGGCGTGGAAAATGAGGTAGTATGTTTTTAAACATCAAATTTCGGTAACTAAGTAAGATGTAAATAAAATGGTAAGATAATATATTAAAAATTGTTATTATTTACTTATTTGTATGATTCCGTCCTTACGTGGAAGGGGCGACGTTTCATGTAAAGACAAAAATTAATACTTCCGAAATTAATAAATATAAGAATTAGAAATTAAGAATCAACAAAAAGCACATAAAGGTAAGCACTAAGCATATGATTTTTTTCTTTAGTTTTTTTTTTGCCTTCATTTTTACTGGTGCGAATAGGGAGTAAGTTATGTTTATTATATAGAAAAATTCATATCTCCTTAGCAAATACAGCTGGCTGTAAGCAACTTCACATGAATTACTTTATTAAATTATTATCAGGAATACTTTAAACATTTTTGGATATTCGACCTCAAAGGCAGTGCGTGAAACGGGGCACGTTAGTTTTAATAGTAGTCTACTAAATCATATATTCAAGCAAATTAAGATGTTAAAAACTGAGAAAGAATAACTTTCAAATGAGTTATTATGATTTTATATCGGTTTTAACGTTTATCATTTTCCCACATTCTACCACAAAAGGGGTGAAAAACCATTTGAATTTGTTTTTATTATAAAAGTCGTATCCCTAAAGCTAATGAAGCGGAATGTAAGATATGTGGTAGGATTTACAAGCATGCAAAAACTATCAACTCTTTTCTACCAATTACAGAAGTTAACTTTTTAAGAGGTTAAATATTTCAATTACAGTTTTAATATTAAAAAATTATATTATGAACAAATCCCACAAATTTGTGCCTAAGGAAATGATAAATGACCATACCTACGCTACCTAAGTTATTCAAAATTCTCCGAATTATCACTTGTCAGTCTTAACAGAGGTTAATATTATTTTTAAAAAGTAATAAATTTATTTAATCTAATAAATAAGCTGGGTTTGGTTTTTTTTCTGGTTAACCAATATTGCTATATTTACTTAATTTTTAATATTTACATCAGTACCTATCGTAGTGGGAAAGAAGAGATTGGTAAAAATTTGGATATAGGCCTACTGCTTAGTTAATAACAAAAAAACTAAGATTCAACTAATAAGTTCGATAATAAACTTTATACATGTACTCTACATTTAAAAGAAAGATGCGATTGCATCAAATATTCTTAAAAACGGGATGTATTTGTCTTAATGTCAGATCCTTTTATTATTCTAAGCTTAGGTCCAACCATAGAAAATGAATGTGACATTGAAAAAGATTCGTAAACGTAATTGAAATAGTAAGGTACCTTGACCAAATAAGGCCCGGGTCCAAATAAGGCCCGTCATTGAGTTTACTAGGATAGCAAAGAGGTTTTCACCGGACGAGACATGCTGCGGACAGCCTCTGGCATCTAGAGGTCAGTGCAGGTACTACTTGTTGGGACGCGAACTGTTCGCCATTTTACACGCATTAGAGACCAGCAAGGAATTCTTAGTGGCTGTGGTTACTAATTTCGACGAATCGTGAAAAACGACTTCACATTAAGGTAATGTAACTGATACAAAGTATCTATATACCATTTTAAAGCCCGTAGTTTACAGAATATGTTAGTATGGTTATATATTCTGAACTCTTGTTGTTTATTAAACTGTCAGTAAAACACTTAAAGAAAGTGTGTGTTTGCCACAAACTCTAAATAAGGCCCACTTTGGAGAACCAAATAAGGCCCGCGGGCCTTATTTGGAACATCAGTTTTCTGAAATTTTTATCTCATTGTTGCAGCACTAAAGCTTTTTGTAAAACACTAAAACAATTATTTATTGTAGAATAAATATTTTAAAAACCTTCTTAAAAGGTTAAATTAAAAACTATTTTGTAAAAAATATTTTCAAAAAAAATTTGCGAAATTCAAACCACAAGGTAACATTTTGCTTATCTTTGATGGTGCATCATCACACTTGGACATACGCATTGTGGAAGCTGCTGAAGCCTACGAAATCACACTATTCTGCTTACCAAGCAACACAATACATGAGCTGCAGGCTTTTGATAAAACTGTTTTCGGTCCTCATGAAACATTTTGGAATGATGAAGTGTCCTACATTGGTCAAAGCAGACAAACATTCAAGACCGCACAATAACCAAAAGTATTTTTGGGAAAATATTTAGTAAGGTTTGGACCAAAGCTGCTACGCCTAGTAATGTAGCAAGTGGGTTTTCTGCAACTGGCATTTACCCATTTGACCTTACTGTTATCCACGAGAGTGCTTACACTCCTTCAGAACTTACCAGAATAGAAAACCCAGATGAAACAGCACAAGGATCACAGTCTGCAGCCCCAGTTAACCCACAAGAGAGCAAGCATGGGCAGGTAAAAGAGAAAACTCGAAAAATATCTGACAAACTAAGGTATTTAGAAGACTCATCGTCAGGAACAAGTGATTCAAGTGACTCTTCTCTTGTATCCTGTGATGGCACAGAACCTAGTCTAAAAATTTCATTCAAAGATATCCTATGGACACCTGAGGTGATGAAAAAGAATAATGTAAATCGAAAAAAATCGCTTAGCTACAAAGCTGTTGAGAAACGAAGACATTATTTGAAGACAAAATGAAGACTCAGAATGATCAAAATCAAGACAACAAGCCAGGCAATGCTGCCCCAGGAAGTTCCAATGTTAAAAGAAATAAAAAACACTCTGAACCTGCCACACAAAAACATCTTGCTATTGGGTCGAGGGACACGAAGAATAAAGGAAAATAAGCCTGGTATTGTTTCATTCGCACAGAGGACAGGATTGCTGACATGAGACTGTGTGTAAAGTGTAGCCACTATGTTAATAAAGAATGTGTGGGGCTTACTGCTGACAAAATACCAAATTTCATTGCCCAGTTTGTGCTTGTAAGGCTACTTAGTTTCTCAGACATATTGAGTACCTACATGTTCATTTTCAGCTGTGACTTTTCTTTAAAATTTCTGGTTTGTGATTCGAGTGTGAACTTTTAGTATTTACATGTTCAGCTGTAAAATTTTAATATTTATCGATAGAGGTTCTAAAATGTTACGATGTAATTCAAATTATCTGAATGTGGACTACCACCATTGCATCTTGTAATGTATAGATGATTTCATTATTTTTTTTATTGTTATTTGACTTCAATTGGCAGTTATTTAAACATGGGCCTTATTTGGTACTGCTGCTGGGCCTTATTCGGAACAGGTGTTCCTAATACGGCCCTTTGCATCATTTTTGGATAATGTCATTTGGTACATACAACTAGCTAACTTTTGGTACTTCTGATCATGTATTATCGAAGTACACATGTTTAAGAAGGCTGCTGTCCAACATTCATAATTTTTACTATCTTCATACTATTTTTTTAAATTTTATAATTAAGGGGGGCCTTATTTGGCTAACTTACATTATAGATGTAAGTTTAATAAATATATTTTTTAATTAACTACCTCATGAAATGGCAGGAAGTGTAATTTCATCAAGGTAAACTATATCCTCGATCAGTCTAAAAAATAAGTTCTCAAATCCGATACCTAATCTTTACTAAAAATTAAAAATAGCATACCCATAACTACTTCGAAAATGGTTAGGTATTTTACAAAATATATTTTTATGCACCTTACAATTTATTGTGTCTGTTTATTTAGTCCAAATATTGGGAATTAATCATAATACACTATTTTAAATTGTAAGATTTTAGCAACCCTCTTATAATTGCAAGAGCGAAGACGCAAGTTATTAGCTATTCATTTAATAAGATTCTTCTGAGCGAAGCTTGGTCATCCAGATATTGTAAGGAAAATTTAGGTCACGCTTGACACCTCGAATGTTACAAATTTATTTACTTCCAGTTGTTATAACATTTTGAAGTCTTGTTCATGTAATTTTTAGACGAAATAAGTTATGCTTAAATTTACTGTCCATGCCGAACATTTCCAGTGGATATTATTGTAACAAACAATAGTCAGCTGAGTCGTCACTAATCTCAGCTCCAATGATATTGTCAAACTTAAGTTATTATGAACATAAATAATTGCATATAATAAAACGTAAGTTTACAAAATTAAAATAATCTAGTTTTGTTATGAACTATAACATTTTATTTGCAAATTAAAGATTTTTATGAACTCAATACAAACAAAAAAGAATGGCCAGTACCTTGCAATTGAGTTTCTAACGAACCTTAATAACGATAAACCATTTTATCTTACTGAGGAAAGTTATACACAAGAAAAGTGTGGTGAAATGAAAAAGATTAATCGTTGTTTAAAACGGAGAGGTAACATTTAACAGTCGTTAATAAAACATTGTTTAACGACTGTGGTTCAATTGGCCCTTAGCCTTTTTTCATACACAACCGTTATATATATATATATGTGTGTGTGTGTGTGTATGTGTGTGTGTGTGTATATATATATATATATAAACTGCTAGTGTGGTTGATTGATATTTTAATTTTAAAATATACCAAACGTAAATTGTTTCACCAATGAAGTCTCGTAGGCACGATCAAGCAGTATACGTCCATGCAATTTCTAAGCGTCGGATATTTCTGTTGGTTCGGCTCCTCTGCTGGAAAAAAAAAAAGGTCTTGCGGGAACGATCAAGGCAAGCAAACGTTCCTGCTACCTCCATCTGCCTTGTGGTTCCCGGATACTTTAATTAAGAAAATGAGCATTATTTCCATTATTTACAGTTAAGAAAACATAAAAGTTTTCTTAAGTTTTTCTATTAGCTTAAACATTTCGCTACCCGCCATTTTACGAGTCTTTGCCGCCGCGCGGGGGGTCCCACCCCATAAGCTGGGCAGACAAAAGGCTGACAGGATGTCTCGTGGAGGGCGGTGCGGGGGGGGGGGGGGGGTCCCACCCCTTCTGCGGGGCGGACCAAGGGCTGGCAGGATGTCTCGTGGAGGGAGGTCAAAGCAGTGCAGGGGAAACGGTCGGGGTTATGACGAGGTCGGGGAACTGTCCACTGGCCTGTAAAACTCAATGTTTAAATAAAGTTTGTGTATTTGAGTGAAATTTAGAGTTTTTTTGCAAATTAACTAAAAAGTTGTCAAAATCTTTTGTGTCACATCTCCATCGGGTTTTAAATTATTTAAAAAATACCCGCTATTAATAATTTTTAACCGTACTCATCTCTAACACATCTGCGACCTTTATTTATTCGTGTTATTTCGTATATGACGTTTTAATGTTATATTCGGTAAGTTTTTAAAATAATTTTCTTGAAATTTGTTATCAACAGAAAAAAATATTCAAAATGTCATTTTAAGAATGTCCCTGTTTCAATGGTATACTAAAATAGTTTTATTTAGGCTATCATCAATGATCGTACATTAAATTTAATTTAAAATAACATGGTTTTTCTTACAAATGTTAAATATGTTCACCTTTATTTATACGGCACACATCCAACCTAAGATTTAATTATTCCCACACTTTGGTTAACAAGTCCGGGGTTTGGAAGCAATAGCCTCTTCAGTTCTGTGTCTCAACTCCAGCAAATCATTAGGCAGCGGCGGAACGTAGACACGATCTTTTAAAAAGACCCAAAGGAAACAATCGCATGGTGTTAAGTCAGGTGAACGTGGAGGCCATTGAAAAAGAGCTCTGTCGTCTCGACCATTACGACCAATCCAGCGGTCAGGGACTTTGAAATTAAACCACTCTCGTGCAACGAGACTCCAAAGGGGAAGGCTGAAATCACGTATTCATTCTTAGCAAATTGCAGAACACAAAATGTACATGCATTCACGTACAACACACGGCCGTGTCCATGACACAGACACACCCCATTTTTTTTTAAAATTTAATTTAAATAATTTGTTTGAATATAATCACGAACAATTAGTCAAAAAGCCCGCCTTAACCTGTTTGATATTATAGAAGACTTTCTCGCACGGTGGTTGGCCGGTTCTTGCACGCTCGGCTCAGGCGGAACGTGACAATTTTTTCGTGCGTGTAGCCGGCGTTCATCGATTTATAAGTAGGGACACCTGTATTTCGCGAATACATTTGGTGTCACGGTATTTCACAAAATACTTAGCTTTCCTCCTGTGGTTATTGGCTTTCTTAGTGGTTTTGGAGAAAGAAAAAAAAAACCTATACCTTATACCCTTAACCTTTCTGAGGGGCTTGGGTCGCCGGGCGGTAGCCTCCCCGTGGTCCCTGCTGGAAACCAGACAGATTATTAATTTTCGACAATATTTTGTCTGGGCTAAATACCGCTCTCCGCTGTGGGTGGAGTATCCTTCAGATGCTCCTCTCACGGCGGACCTCAGGGGATTTCCAAGCCGACAACCTTTTAACTCTCCCTTTAAATAATTATATAACATGACAATAATGGTATTGCTGATAGTCTTATGTCAGTATCGTAGAACATGAAATAAATTAAATATAAAGATAAATTTTAACCTCGGTAAGGCCATAAGGCTAAGAGAGGTACAAATCGCGTTACTTGTTTATGTGGTTATTGGCTGAGGTCGGTGAGAGGTGTCGTCCCGCTCTTGACGGGGCCGATGAGAATGTGGTCACCGTACTGCTGCACCCTCACAATTTGCCATGACCCATGACTCTTAGAAAAAGCTACAGTGTTTTGTGAAATACCTTGACATGAAATGAAATCGCGAAATACAGGTGTCCCTATTTATAAGACGTTATCACGTCAAATATAAAAATATATATATATATATAATCGTAGGAACGTGTTGCACAGTGTTACAGTTTATTTGTTGTAGTACTACGAACTGCTTCTCGGCAACTGGTTTTCAGAGGAATCTCCGTGCAATGACGGAAGAAGCCACTCGGAGAATGACGACTCGGGACGGCTCGCACACGTCGACCATCAATAATAGGCTGCGTCAACACGGCGGGAGACTATTGACGCCCATCAGCTTGATGGCCGCAAGCCCCGGTCCGGACGGCCCGCCGAAAGAGAAGAGCTCATTAGCACCGCGAGTTAATTGAATGTTGACGTCACTCACACGACACACACACACACACACACGCATGCGCGCGCGCGCCTGGGAGATACGAACCCTAGCGACGACACTGAAATTTATTGCTTTCAATCAAAAATCAGTGTTTGGCTCATTGAAATAACACAGGCGAAATGTTTCAGTAATAAAAAATAAGCTAAAAAAAAAATTCATTTCTTTATTTTAAAGATATGTATGAAATTTCATACAAG
Organism: Bacillus rossius redtenbacheri; assembly: GCF_032445375.1. NCBI lineage: Eukaryota > Metazoa > Arthropoda > Insecta > Phasmatodea > Bacillidae > Bacillus > Bacillus rossius. The sequence continues at coordinate 70,700,967 of NC_086333.1, read as the reverse complement.
AGAAGGATTATTTATGAAAAAAAAAAATTCACATATATAGGATTACTAACCCAGATGTCAAGACATAAAATTGTACAATAGTACTCAACAAAGAATAAAATTAATATTACTCATCCTGTTATGTTTATATTACACTTTCGCACCAATATCATACATAAACTTTGAAAATGGAGACAACTGTCTTTAGGCAAGCAAATTTTCATGAAAAATTTTTTCTTAATGTAATCAAAATTAATCTTCGTTAATAAATAAAAATAAATAAAATTTGAAAATTTAATGAATTAAAAATATTGATTCTATAAATTGCGTAGTAAGAAAATATATATGTGTATATAAGTGTGTATTTGTATGTGTGTGTGTTTGTATGTGTTTTGGTTTGTTTGTGTGTGTGTGTGCTTTTTATAGTCTCAATATATTATAGACTGTGAGCCTAACTCACGAATTTTTGCGACACTCTTTTCTACTTCGGCTACACACATACATATACACAAACCTAATTAATTTGTGTGTAACCAAAGTATAATGAGTGCTGTAAAATTTTATGAACCGATATCACAGTCTACAGTAGGATGTAGGATGTTGACCAAAAAGGTGGGAGAATAATTTATAAATATCATAGAAACTACAACCTAAGAAACCTAGCTTCATAATTTTAATTTAAAAAACTGAAATCAAAAGTGTTTCAACTCTAACGGCATGTTATGATTGTCGCACACTAAATTTTAGGCGACATTAGAGATGTCTTCGCAAAAAAAAAAAAAACTATTTCATATACTTGTATTGTCCTGCACCGAATACTCGAGAGAAACCTAAGTATTTTAGGTAACAGGTAAACACGTAATTTTAAAACAAAAAAATTAAAGAACTAAGAAAACCCACAGAAGTCTCCAGAACAAAAATAAAAGCCTCGAAATGTCCTTGTTTGTGAGCGCGGTTCACGGTTTAACTGCTTTCGACGCTTCCGGCGCGGATGCCTTACGCAGACACAAGAAACCCTCGATTCACTGATCCACGATTAGTCCTGAACACATCCGAAGACCTCCGCTCACTCCTGAAACTTCGCGGTTGGAATTTAATAATAATAATAATTACGTGAGTTTACATACATTTTCACGGTTTTAAAAGTATTTTAAATGTCACTAACCTAACTCAATCATCAATTTTAGATTTGATGACATATACGAGCGAAAACATACCATGCCTAAATAAAACCAGATGGCTTCTGCCATCAACGGAGCTACGTTGATCGTTGATCGGAGACTAAAGGAGAATATGGAATCTAATCAACGTGACTACTCATGTTTGAGCGCATGCGCTCCGGACTTCATCATGTCCAACTTCCATCCGTGGCACGCGCACTTCATTGGATGCCGTTGTTTACTAAAAAATTCATCCTCCACGCACCTAAACAAATATAATTTGAAAAATAAACGTTATAATCAGGAAATCATTCGCCATATTGGCCAATACGGGACCAACACGGAGCGGGTGTGGCATGCAACTGCGCAGTTTTGAAGGACTGTACACTGATATATATATAATTATATATATATATATATATATGTTTTTTAATGGAATATAAGTATTCATGTAAAATAATAGACATTCGTAAATGTTTACATTTTTGCATGTAAATAACGGTATCACTTACAACATCGAGTTCACAGTTATAACTACTGGGTGAAAGTAGTGAAAGTTATTTGCAAACCGTTCCCTGAATAGCTTCACAGAATTACCTGTGAATTAATAAGTATAATGAAACAAAATAAAGTCCAATTATTGAAATTTCGATTACCTTTTCCATGGTTTAAAAATAACTATGGGTTTAAAAATAACTATGATTGAATGAAACACCAATTAAAATATACAATTTTGCGCCAAATTTCGTAAGAAGTAGGTACTCAGTATTAATTTGAAAAACATATTTCATAAATATGGAAAATAACCATGGCCATGTGTTTTACAAAGTTAGGACATATTTCTAGTAGCATTACTAACTAATTCTTAGGAATTGATTTCCAAAGGTATATTTCGTGAAAGTAAAGAATTTTTTTTTCTGTGTGCAGTCCGCCGAGAACGAAGGGGAATACAATCAGTGAAGCCTGCGCAGTATCGCCCTGCACATGCCCACTTGCGCATGCCTACCCACGCATGCCTACCTGCGCATGCCTTCCTGAGCGTGTGAGGCCTCGCAACGCCAGTCCAGATCAGTGGACCATGTCTCTCGACGTAACTGGAACAGTTTATAAAATACTTCGGCTTGTGAAAAGTGACGAGAACCATAAAATCAAACGTCACAGCCTACATGCGTAGGTAGATTTCAATGTACCTATTTCTTCTGGAAATATTTTGGAAACTTCTATAAATTCCTGAAACATTTTAAGAACTAATAACATCCTATATAAATCTTTTAGCGTGTGCTTTCTACCTTAAAGAAATCCAATAAACAATAATTGTCGATAAAATATGTTATGGCCCAAAAACAGTTATTACCTAGATGGAGGCAATCAGTTCATATCCCTCAACTTAAGGGCCCCACCTAGTCAGACGCTTATATTTGCCTTTGTGGGGCGGGATGATAAGTGCGACGCTCGCTGGTGCTTCTAGCGCGGTATCGTCTCTAAGCTTAAGGTTGTGGACTAGCGCGCAGTCTTCTCGTCATGCTTAGGTAGGGCCATGCATATTTAGCGAAAAAAGATTCCGAGAGTAGCTGATAGTTAAAACACTGTAGCATCGTCTGAGTTTAGTGATTGGGCGAGTTTCTTTCAGATACATGACGATTGTTAAAACACCAATCACAGTAATTCATTGCGGAAGCAAATGTGTCGTGAGGGGCCAGCCAAATAATGCAACTACTTCTCTCGCAGACGGCCACCAATCAAAAGGAAGAAACCGCCGGTGCGGGTATACCTTGTTGCAGTCTAATATGGGTTCAGATTTATTCGCGAAAAATGCCTGCCCTTATGCATAGGGCATCTATGAGATTTGAGCGGTTAACCATAACATTTCACGGCGGAAAAAATGGAGGTCAATGTGTAATGGAAAGTCCCTTGTGTGCTATCAAGAATCTGTACCGGGTGTTTCAAGACTAACATTTAACCTGAAAACAAGCGTTTTAGCCCTCAGCGCATTTCTAAATGCTTTTCGTAAACAGACACCACTTGGATACCTCGAGCAGCTTTAAAATCGCTGGGCCCTTAAAGGCTCAAAAACACAGAAAAATATTCTTGCCCTAACATTTATTACTTCAAAACGCATAACCTAACCCACCTTTTACTTTTGCAACCGCAGGCACAGTGAAACGAAAATCCCCGAAGATGCACGAACGCCGATTATTCGTATGTCTGCCTCGGAGCCGGTGAATCTGGAGGTTTCGCAAACAAGGGACGTAAAAACAAACAAAAAGAAGAAGAAGAAGAAAAACAGTCGCGCGATAACCTGACAATGGAGACGCGGCAAACAAGCGGAAGATGGGGACGATGGTGCCTTCCTGTTCCGTCTTGTTAGCCCGCCGGCGCTGCAGTGCGAGAGAGACAGAGGCGCAACGAGTCGCGAGCTGAAGCAGAGCGCATTTCTGGACGCGAACCACACGTAGTTCCCGCAACCTACGCTAGAATACGCTGCCAGAGCAGCTACGTCGACTATCGATTCATTATATTTGCAGAGCAAATATTTAAACTATACAACGAAACGGCTCCAATAATATCGAAAAAGACTTGAAAAAAAATATTTAACCCCGGCTTTGGACCTGATTTGCAACATATTTTTATTTTATTTTTAAATTCTGCTTATCTTGTTAAAACTCATCAAACAGTTAATAGTACGAAGTTTCCCTTTTGCTTTGTGAACTTTGGTTCGAGTCATTCGCCACAGATGGCAGCCCCGTGGTTACACATTTCCGTTCCACGAGACTTCCGTTCCATTCAGGAAATCACTCCTTCCAAAAGTGAAGAGAGGTAAGACGTTACACGTCAAAATAGATTTATAAATAAGAATAATTACTGTAAAACAACATAAAGGATGCAACCATATAAATTACAGTTATCAATATTTATGTTAGAATAATGTGTCTTGCTAAAAATAAAGCTGACAGATTTGTATCCATGTATACAAACAAAGACTGTTAAATCACAAATGTTTACCTGATCACACGGGCTTCGGTTGAGCGTCATTGATGCAAAACATTAAAAAGTTCGGATTCGCACCGTATATTTTTCGTGAAAACGTCGAGATGAAGTAAAGTTTTTAATTTGCCGTAGCTTTCTCAATCGCTTGTCACTGAATATTATTTTTAGGTTTTTTTGGATTCTTTTCGACGCTAAATTTATTCTGAATTGTGTTTTCTACAATTCCAAGAATCATTTACGAGGCATATGATACGATATCTTTAATTACTTTGTGATTTAAAATGTAATACCTTATTATGACATATTCTGTCGAATATTTTTTATTTTCCTAACTTTTGTGACCTAGTAGTACTCCACAAGCACTTCACAATGCCACCCGAACCAATGTCCTAGCGTTTCTATGCTACACCAATTTATAACTTCACACAAAGCTAATTCCTAACAATCACGCGCAGGCGCCTACACTGGTACGATGACGTCACAGGCACGACGGACACGTACAGACACGATCTATCCGTTGCGGGCTCAACCATTGTTGGCGTAAATGGGGTCCACCTTTTGTGTCACATATTTCTTCTTATCGAATTTCGTTCCATTTTCACGAACTCATTCTTACCAATGCCATATACTTAGAGACCGGAATAATTCGCGAGTTCATTTCGCGATAGGCTAAAATACAAATAGTTATACCTCAATGCAGCCTCTGTTATTGGCTCACAACTCACCTAGATGACTCTGGGCCAATGAGAAACACCCAACCAAAGCTGTATCGAATCACAGGCTGCTACGTTGGGACGTCTCACAAGACAGCAGCCAATGAGTGGGTCACATTTGACCGAGTGTACGTAGAACTATGGAGTTCATCCTACAGGTCATTGAACCCGCGAATTTTTTCGGTCCCTACATATACTGAGAGCTAGGATGTTTACACATAAAAAAGGCAGGCGTTTGGGAGGGGAAAAGAACTGCTAAGACTGCGTGTTAGTTCGCTGTTCATAAATGGAACCATGTAATTTTTGGCGGAAAAATTTAAACGACCATTAGATTTCAACAAATTATATCCACACCGGCGGTTTCATAGTTGTGATTGGCGGCCGTCAGCAGGAGAAGCCCGCTGCGTCATTCGAACCGAGCCATTCAGGACACGTCTGCTCCCGCGCTGAATTACTGTGATTGGTGCATTGATGGTAGACATGCACGTGAATAGAAAATCTACTTATCACGCAACACAGACGATGCTACAGTGCTTTAACTCACGGCCATTCTCGAAATCTTTTCGCGAAAAAAAAAAATGCATGCACTTATTCATGGACATTTTCAACGGAACGTTTTGTGTTGGTGTTTGTTTTGTCTACGTCTCCGGTTCTCGGCTCAACGAAGAAGGGGAGAAGACACAGAGAAGGCGAAGGCGAAACAGGGCACAGAAGGCAGTATATGACGAAGTCTTGCCAGAGGAAGGGAAGATTATGTGCCGTCGCCTCCCGTAGGCGTCAAGTCAATGTTTGCCAAACGGGGGGGGGGGGGGGGGGGGGGGGGGGGGGGGGGGGGGGGGCGCCTCCCGTGTCGCTTGTGATTATCCCAGCTCGATGTTCATCCCGGGGAATACCCGGCCTGCCAAGCACCTGCTTGCCTTGAGTTAATATTTCTTCAAGCGCGGCTGCGACGACAACAGCTCGCGCATCAAACGCCCCGCCTTTACGACGCAAACACCAATCGTCGTGAAGGACCTCCAGTCGCGCTACACCGCCAAAGGCCGCGCCTACCCGGGACACACACACACACACACACACACTCACGTCGTGCATAGCGTCAGTTAAATATTATGACTCAACCCTAAACCTAGATATCATTCGCTTTAAAAAAAATAATTGGTTGTCAGCAAAGTCGGTTTACGGACGATAGTTTAACGTGACAACGTCATAACAAAACATTGATGAAATGATTCCATACTTTTATGAATAATATTGAATCATTTTAATTGAATTATCACTATTTTGTATGGTTAAAAAGAAGGAGTGAAATGAAATCTACAAATTTAATTGATAAATTTACTTTTATTTGCACTCATTAATTCAAATATGTTTATTACTTTAACGAACAGATTATTTTAACTATAACTTTTATACATGTTTGCTATTTAACTTCTTCCAATCTGTGTTATTCTGTTAAGGATAGGACGATGATAGGAAAAGTAGGAAACGAATGGGAGTGTTTCAAGTTTAATGTGCCTCGAAAAAGTCAAATCGATGGTTGTTCCAATCGAGTGGAAGAGAGATAGATGCGGTGCAATCGTACAATGAGCGTAACGGGACACAGCGTAATGGGACAATGTGCATAAGGGACATTTTTTCGTGCGTGCAGCCGGCGTTCGTCGATTTATTAGACGTTGTCACGCCAAAAAATGTTTACCTGCAGCATACAATTTACGAATATCATGATTAAGTAATGCAAAATCCAACTACAAATGTAATAAATGTTTACGTGACTTCAAACATCGGCACAAAAGTTCAACTTTGGTGTATCACCCTGTGTAATAAAGGTATTGTTTAGACTAAATTAAAAAAAAAAACATTTTGTGTACTTCTACAAAAGATTCCTTTGGAAATCAGTTGCCAATAAATAGGATATATACTACAAGAAAGTTAATGTAACTTTGAACAACTCAAGGCTACGGTTATTTTTGCATATAAAATAGGTTTATTGAGATAATACTGAGTATTCCTTACCAAAAATTGGTGCACAGTTGTATATTATATTTTATGTTTCACTCAAGCATATTATTTTTCAAACCATGGGAAAATTAATTGAATATTAAACAATTTTACTTTATTTTGTTGTTCCATGCTTGTCTTGTTCACAGTTAATAATTGAAAGCTATTCAGGAGACGAACAACAAATAAGATAAACTATTGGATTTACTGGGACAACACAAACCATTAATACTCGGGTAAGAATCCGAAACCAGTATTATTGCGAACACTATTTTGAAGTGATGTTTTTTTTCTCATGAAAATGTACAAAGTTACATATATTCTGTACTTTAACATCAATTTTCTGTTTCATTTACCAAAATGTTACAGCGAGTTTGTAGAAATGCCTGTTTTCAGAATAAATTTAAGGCAAGAAATATCCGGTTCAGATTCTTGAAAGCACTCAAGGACCTTGCATTACTAGAGACCGGAAAAATTCGCGAATTCATTTCGCGATAGGCTAAAATACAAATAGTTTACCTCAGTGCTGCCTCTGCTATTGGATCAAAACTCACCTGGATGACGCTGGGCCAATGAGAAACACCCAACCAAAGCTTTATCGAATCACAGGCTGCTACGCTGCGACGTCTCACAAGACAGCAGCCAATGAGTGGGTGGCATTTGACCGAGTGTACGTAGAACTATGGAGTTCATCCTGCAGGTCATTGAACCCGCGAATTTTTCCGGTCCCTATGCATTACACATTGGTAGAGACCGGAAAAATTGGCGGATTCATTTAATGATATGCTAGAATGGAAACAACTGTACCTTTATATTGCTTCTGTGATTGGCTTACAGTTTATCTGAAAGGACTTTCAGCCAATGGAAAACCTTCAACCAAAAAAGTATCGAATCGCAAGCGTCCCAGTCGACAGGTGTCACGAGTCAATAGCCAATGAGCAGGTGGCATTTGCCTGAGTATGTAGGGGGTTGTGGAGTCTATCCTAAAGGTCATCGAAAGCGCGATTTTTTCCGGTCTCTACACATTGGACATTTCTCCGGCATGTGATGATACGGTTACTGCTTTAATTTCATAGTTGTCCTATGCACGACGACGCCAGTTCACAGCCTTGCGCTTAGAAGCGACACCGCGCTAGAAGCACCAGCGGGCGTCGCACTTAAACACACATCCTCACTAACCAGGTACAGCTCTTAGGGAGGTATTTCAAGACTTTAGGGCAAGTTGGGGAATAAGCACGGCCTTGCTGGGATACAAGCGTAACATAACTCGCGGGCAGTGTCCAAACCGAATCCCAATAAGGAAACAATCGGCCACCGTTTTTATAAACGGTCCTCTGCTCGAGGCTACAAACTGGTTTCAAACGCATTCTAACGGATGTTTCGCAACCACATACGTAATTGTTACGGTCCAAATACTATAGATAGCAGCACCATCGCACAAAATAAAAGAATGTTCTCAAGTAAATTTTAAGTTGGGATTGTTTTTGCTATGACTGTTAAAGTGTACAAAATGTAATCCAGGATAATTTTACTGTCCTAAAGTTTTATTTGGTACACCAACACTTTTAAAACTTCTCCCGATTTACAAGAAATTGACTATACCTATACGAGTTGAAGAAGCCAAACGTGCATCCGCCAACGGTACGAAATCGCCAGGAATGTGTGATCTGCTCATGCGTGGACGTTTGAGCAACAGATAGGTCTCGGATAGGATAAGAAAAGCCGGACTGGCCGCGTCCTACTTAAAAGGGTTTGGAAACGGGTTTAATGCTCTAGGAATACGGTTAGGGTACAATAGTAGCATATTCAACATTTGCCTTTGAAAGGTTTGTGCAATGGGAGTTCATTACTTGATGTAAGCTTTTGGACATACGGCATTGCTAAGCACATGTATGTCTGTAAAAGAACACTACAAAAAAAACACAAAAGACAAACACAAATTAAGCAAAAAATTGCTGTTGTCAACAGGATATAAACACCACATAATATTCCATAACAGGGATATGGTCAACGAACAAAGAAAAACAAAGAAAAATGGACTAACAGAACGAAAAAAAAAAACCCACAAATGATACAAAAATATTGAACCCAAAAAAATTCAGCACAACAGTTGAAACGAGACAAAACCACAGCAAAACGAAAAGACGAAACAAACTCAATACTTTTCCAAAAACTTTGTGTTTGTTTCGTCTTTTGTGTTTTTTTGCAGTTTTCTTTTACAGACATACATGTGCTTAGCAATGGCGTATGTCCAAAAGCTTACATCAGGTTAGCATATTCAACACCCAAACCCTTATTATTTTCATTTGTCCTGGGACACCGGTCTGACTGTACCAAAAAAAGTTTTATAAATCATTTTGAGATCTTCATAAATTTCCAAGTGTGTTTGTCGGTTCACGGATAATTTGAAGTATAACTCTCTACAATCACCTCCCGCCTCACACGTGCAACAGAACACAGAAGTAGGAGTCAGAACCCGCAGTATTTTTTTGACGTGACAACGTCTAATAAATCGATGAACGCCGGCTGCACGCACTAAAAAGTGTCCCGTTACCCTGTGTCCCGTTACGCTCATTGTACGCTTGAGCCGCATCTATCTCTCTTCCACTCGATTGGAACAACCATCGATTTGACTTTTTCGAGGCACATTAAACTTGAAACACTCCCATTCGTTTCCTACTTTTCCTATCCTTAACAGAATAACACAGATTGGAAGAAGTTAAATAGTAAACATGTATAAATGTTAGAGTTAAAATAATCTGTTCGTTAAAGTAATAAACATATTTGAATTAATGAGTGCAAGTAAAAAAGTAAATTTATCAATTAAATTGTAGATTTCATCTCACTCCTTCTTTGTATCCATACAAAATAGTGATAATTCAATAAAAATGATTCAATTTATTAATAAAAGTATGCAATCATCTCATCAATGTTTTGTTATAACGTTGTCACGTTACAATATCGTCCGAAAACCGACTTTACAGACAACCAATTTTTTCTCTTTACGCATACTCTGTTAAACTATATAACTTTCTGTCGTAAATTATTTTGTTTGAATTTTAGGTACGCTATATAATACTCACCAATCAAATTTGAACAGTGCTCCAATTGGCTGAGGGAGTGGGGTTGCGTGCACAAAACTGGCAGAGTAATAATTACTATTTTACTAATATTACTATTAATACTGCTAATTATTACTATTATTGTTTATTATAACATATACACCAAAATTAAATGTTGCGTAAACCATTCCGTAAACTAAATAAGCAAAAACCAATGAGTGAAGTCACTAATTCGAAATCACGCTACGTATACGTAGGGACCAGAAAAATTCGCGGGTTCAACGACCTGCAGGATGAACTCCATAGTTCTACGCACACTCGGTCGAATGTCGCCCACTCATTGGCTGCTGTCTTGTGAGACATCCCAACGTAGCAGCCTGTGATTCGATACAGCTTTGGTTGGGTGTTTCTCAATGGCCCAGAGTCATCTAGGTGAGTTGTGAGCCAATAACAGAGGCTGCATTGAGGTATAACTATTTGTATTTTAGTCTATCGCGAAATGAACTCGCGAAGTATTCCGGTCTCTATGTATACGTGATCATTCACACTGTTAAACATTCTCACCTTCAATTTACGAAGAATGCTGGTTACAAATTATCCAGGGATCTTCGTCGATTTGCGGACACTTACTTCAGAAATTAACCCAAAAAGGATATTCTTGGCATATTTACAAAACATTAAAAAAATTGGTCAACTATACAGCTCGAACACTCTTCTACCGTTCATGTATGTGTTCAATTTTGTTAAGGACGAAACATACAACTCGGAAGTCGAAATACAGCGTCGTTTTTACGATGATACAGTTATTTGAAATTACGAACTCTTCGTTTATTTGAGTTAAATTCCTCGTTGAAAAGCCCGTAAATATATTGTAATTTCTAACAGTGCACTTCCTTAATCCAAAGTTGTCGACAACACTGAAATAAATTTTAAACCAACTTAAAAATCCACTATATCTCAAGATGTTGAATGGTGTTTATTTATGATTTTTTTTTAGATAATTGCGTGGAAATAAATAATCAATTTACAAAAAAATAATATTTTTTAAAAACAAAACAATCAAAATAGAAATAATGATCCTTGATATTAGAAATATGTGCATAATTATAATTATATATTCGGCAACGTTTACGATATCACAAAAAATAGTCATATTTAATCCTAGTGTCAATATACGCGAATGTATTGAAGTACGTCAATATCACCAGTTTTTGACTAAATACATTCCGCACAGACTGCCAGACAAAAACAAAACATGTTTCTGTCTAATTTTCTAACAGGGGAAAAAAAAATTAGTGTAGCTAATAACTCTAAAACCTCAGACAGACAATTTGACTTTATTTATTTGTATCGATTCGGGATTCCTTATTATGCACTCACGTTTGTAAGGTGAATTAATATCGATCGGTTTCTTTGCGATGTTAAAAAACCTCAACAGACATTTTTTTTGACATGACAACGTCTAATAAATCGATGAACGCCGGCTGCACGAACGAAAAAGTGTCCCGTTTCGCACATTGTCCCGTTACGCTGTGTCCCGTTACGCTCATTGTTCCGTTACGCTGTGTTTCGTTACGCTCATTGTTCCGTTACGCTGTGTCCCGTTACGCTCATCGTACGCTTGCGCCGCGTATTACAACAACAATTTCGGCAATAACGGTTAATTATTCTTGCATTTTAAAAATCTGATAACTAGTATAATTTCAAGTATTTATTCTTTTATTATTAAAAAAAAGTAGCATCTGTCGGCGAGTGCAGTAATTTTAGGTTATGTTACAATTGACTAAAAAATTATGGTGATTCATATAATTGATGATAGATATTTGATTACAGTTTATTTATATGAAAACTTGTTCATAATTATATTTAAACTTTATAGCTAAACGCCAGTTTTTAAAATTAATCACGAGTCATCTACACGTGAACTGTTTCGTCGACTGTTAATAAAGTGAAGTGAAAAGTTAATGTGGTTTTCATTGCTTATTACAACAACAATTTCGGCAATAAAGGTTAATTATTTTTGCATTTTAAAAATCTGATTACTAGTATAATTTCAAGTATTTATTCTTTTATTATTAAAATTAAAAAATGAATCACTTTTATTCATGAAAGTATGCAATCATTTCATCAATGTTTTGTTATGACGTTGTCACGTTAACCCATCGTCCGTAAACCGACTTTACAGGAAAATCAATTTTTTTTTTCCTTTCCGCCAGCGAGGGGGAGAGGAAGCAGATTTGCAGTCTGGTCTCGGAGCGCATGTCCCGGCCCGACCTTGTGACCCCCGCAGTCGCCAATAGCTGTCCGGCGCGCGACCCCGCCGTCGACCTGACGGCCATTGTCCGGGCGCCCCGGTGACCACAAACAAAAGCACGTCGGCGAGATTGGGGTCCCGTCCCCCTTTGTTGTCCGCCGGCCTGTGGAACTCCCAGTCTGCCCCCTGGGGGGGGGGGGGGGGGTGAACGCTGTCACTGCAATACCCCCTTCCCCCTTTTCAAACCCTGTCGTACTTTCTCTTTCCTTTTTTTTTTTAACCCTGCCAGGTCGCTCATGGAAAAAAAAACCCAATATTTTGACCGAGAAACGATCCCGGAACGGCTCAAATGAGAATCGCAAGAGTTCCTCGGCCATTGTCCGAGGCTTGCCGTCTTAGCTAAGAAACAACGCAACTTAGAAACATACGAAAGAATTTTCTAAGTTACTCCAATTAAAAGTGGCGTCTTTCTGAGTTAGGACGTTTCTAAGTTGTGTGTTTCTATGTGGACCCCATTGTCCGAGTCGAAGGCCCACGGTTTCGGTCGATTGTTTTTTTTTTTTCAGTCGCCATCTTCACGGTGACTTTCTCGTAAGTTAAACGAGTGGTAACGTTCTTTGAATGATTCCTGCATGAAGAAGATTAATTTAGAATTTTTTTTTGTGTGTGTGTTCATACGTCGTTTCCTGGTTTGCACAATGTCATAGAGAAACCTGAAGAACATTGCACAAACGCGCAGAAAAAAGAAGGCAAAAAACAACACAGTGAAAAGCAGACGAACCAGTTCCTTTTGAAAGAATAAGGTGTCAGTTTCAAACATTCGCAACTGTTTTGTCGTTGGAAGTCTACTTGTGCTCGTCTCTGCTGTTGACTTTATGTTGTTCAAAATATCTATCAAGCATCATTGTTAGGTTCGTCTGTTTGTCGCCGTGTTGTCCAAGTTTGTTGGTTTTTTGTGTTTACGGTTATTGTTGCTAATGCATCGTCGTTGTCAGCCCATATTTTCATATGTGCCGTGATACTGTTCTAACCAAACCAGAAATGACCTTTTCAAAAAAAAAATAATAAACGTGCGGTAAGATAGGCAAAGGTGCCGACATGCATTTTCGCTTGGATGAAATGCACCATGGTCTGTCAATATACCTGAACTTCATTGAGTAGGTATATAAATGGTAACTATCTTTACCAAATGTATTTGTTTCTACATAAATTTGTAGTGTAGGCATTACTTTATCTTATTATTGAATCCACAGGAAAATAAAACTGAAATACACAGAGAAAAATGTTTGAGACAAATATTTTCTTGATTTAACAAAAGTTTTGTTTCACCATAGAAACTTTTATGTGTAACAAAACTGATCTTAAACCCCTACCAAAATATATAGTCGAGTTGGCAAAAAAAATTTTTTTCAACCAAATCTCTCGTACTAAAATATATTTGTTTGAATAAACCACATTGAAGCTTTGCATATGCTGGCTATAACTTATAAACCATAAAATGTAATTCAAATTTTTTACAAGATATTAATGATGTTATTCAAACTTTAACCATTATTTACTAAATATAATTATGCAATGATAATTAAGAATAATGCAGTCTAGTGCAGTTTTTAAAACCTCAAAGAATACATGCTTATAACTCTATAGACTGTTGTATGTAAATTGTTTTGAAAATTAAAAGTGGATTGAAACAAATTTTACATTGGTAATAATTACTGGTATAGGGTCTACGTACGTATACGAAGATATATATATTTTTTCCGTAAGATGTGTAGACGCCGTATTCCACATTAACGCGAAGAGCCTTCACCTGTCACCATCAGACACATTCGGGGCATTATTATTTTATTACGTTTTCAATGCGAGCATTTAAACAACTCCATTAACATACGAATCAGAAACATGTCAGCGACGTCTCTCGCTTCGCCCGTGCCCTGTCGGATAATCTGGAAAAATTGCATTAGGGTGGGGGGGGGGGGGGGTGTGACCACACACAAATACTGAGGAGGCTATTACGAAACGATATTTGCTCGGCCGGTTCCCCGATGAATTATTAATGACCGTGATTAAATTTCACGTCGGCGGCAGGGTATCACATTTTCTACTCTCGCCGCCTTGCCATATTAGCGGAGCAGCTCCCAGATTCCTCCCCACATCTGCCCCCCCCCCCCCCCCCAGGAGTCTGATGCCCGCGATCTTGTTTACGACCAGTGGCGCTCACGTTCGTATGCGGAGTTACAACGCTGACGTTTCTTCTGAAGTCTCCTGTTTTCACACATGATTTGAAACAAATTATTATAACACAACCACATTCAGTTACTAACAAATGACCTTTTTCTACTAAACCAGTCCTTTTTTCAATGTTATCTTTGAAAGATTTGTGCAATGGGAGTGCATGTCTTGATGTAATCTTTTGGACATACGCCATTGCTAAGCACTTTTTCTGTTGAAGAAAACTAAAAAATACCCAAAAGACAAAAAACACAAACTAAGCAAAAAAATTGCTGTTGTCAACAGGATATAAACATCACATAATATTCCATACATCTTTGTTTTTTCTTTGTTTGTTGACCATATTCCTGGAATGGAATATTATGTGATGTTTGTATCCTATTGACAACAGCAAATTTTTTGCTTAATTTGTGTTTTTTGTCTTTTGGGTATTTTTTAGTTTTCTTCAACAGAGAAAGTGCTTAGCAATGGCGTGTGTCCAAAAGATTACATCAAGCCTTTTTCCAATGGTTTTAATAAACTTGAAGGCAAAATATATGTCACTCCTAGCATGTACTGAAAGCATGAAATCATGTGGTGTACAGTTTTTGACTAACCGTCCGTATGAAGCCTTCGTCTTGAAATTCTTCATATATAGTACAACATTTATAAATAAATAAAACTTAGGTTTTTTTCCAAAACCCTGAAAAACTCAGATTTCTGTGATATCGAGAAACCTAATTTGTATTTATTTAATTAATGATATTATGAAAATAAAGAGTTTTCAGACGAAGACTACATGTGAACAGTTACCACGTGATTGTATGCATTCAGTGAATGCTACGACTGACAAAATAATCTGCCTTTTATTTCATAAAAAACCATTTTATAAGGATTTAAGTAGAATTTATTCGATTTTATTCTACTAATGCTTTTGTAAACCTTTAAACATGGTAACATTACGAATTTATTTAAATTTCATGCGAAAACAAAATTATAAATAAAATATGTCACTAACTAGAATGGACGATGCGAAGCGACAAGGATAATTCGCAAATTCTTTTGGTCGCAAGATAGGCTGAAAACATTCATACCTTTGCATTTATTTAATGATTGAGCAACAATTCTCTGGAAAATCCCTTCTACGACTGTACGCCAGCAGTAGAGTGGCCGAATCACATTGACTCACTCAAAAGAAGGGAAGGTTCTGTAGACATAAATCAGCAAATATGAAAGCATATGTGGGTAAGTATGCATATGACAGTGAATATCAGCCTGATAACTAGGGATTGGAAAAATTCGCGGTTTGAATGACCTCTAGGATGGACTTCACGATCCTCTATGTACGCGGGAATATTACACCACCTCGTGACACCTGCTAACTGGTATGCTTATGATTCGATACTTCTTACGTTGAGGGTCATTCATTGGCTCACAGTCCTTCAGGCAAACTGTGTTCCAATCACTGAAGCGGCAATAAGTTACACGCACTTGGATTCTAGCCTATCGCAAAATGAACCCGCGAATTTTTCCTGTCTCTACTGATAACCAATGGATTCACGAATTTCCGTGTTCCCTAACGATGAGTTACTCGTAGATACGAGATAAATTTATATTTTCTGATAAACTACGCCGGATTATGACATCCGTGACCTTTGTCTCGTTGTAAACATGGTAAAATCACTCGTGGTAATAAAAAGAGTTTTGAAGGGTTTGTTAATTCACCAGATTTATTGTCCTAATTTAAATTCACATTGAAATAAATGAAATCACGGTACCCGAAGATTATTGGACAAATAATAACTAGAGACCTGCAAAATTCGCGGATACATTTCGTGATATGCTACAATTCAAATAATTATACCTTAGCGCTGCTTCTGCAATTGGTTCACTGTTAATCTGGAGTAATGATGGCCAATTAGAGACCCTTGCTCAAAGAAGTGTCGAATCACAGACACTCGGTCGAGACGACTCACAAGTCAGCAGCCAATGAACAGGTGGCATTTGCCCGAGTGTGTAGAGTGTAGTAGAGTCTATCCTGGAGGTCATTGAATCCGCGAATTTTGCAGGTCTCTAATAATAACCAGTGTTTAAAAAAAAAGATAAGTTCTTCTTAATTCCAAGTAATTTAATATTTATAAAAACTACGCCGTATTTTGACTTATCACTAGAGACTTGCAAAATTCGCGGATTCATTCGGTGATAGGCTAAAATTAAAGCACATATAGCTACCTCTTAGATAATTTTGCTATTGGCTTACTGTTCATCTGGACGAATCTCAACCAGTTATAAACCCTCAACCAAAGACGGATCGAATCACAGACAAACCAGCTGAGACGACTTACAAGTCAGCAGCCAATGAACTTGCTTTATTTGCCCGAGAGTACAGGGGTATGTGCAGTCTATCCTGAAGGCCATCGAAACCGCGAATTTTGCAGGTCTCTACATGAGTTATGTGTTTCGTTCTAAACACACGCGTGTACACAAGAAGAGTGTTCTTTCTGTTTACTTAACCAGTTAGTGAAATGTTTTGTTAATAAACCAAATAAACATCACAGTAATTGAACTCAATTTCCTTAAACTTACAAAGATAGCAGTAAATTTATGAAGATCCTTGGATAGTTAGTAACCAGCATTTTTCGTGAATTTAAGGTGAAATCTTGACGATACTTCTAGTCCAACAGATTACTGCGAAGTTCCACGTGTAGGGTCAACGAATCAGCTAACTTTTTTGTTTAAGTGCCCACACGTGTAACCGCGAGCTACGATAAAAAAGAAAGTCTGCTGTGATAACGATTTTGAAAAATAGTCGCGTGCTTCGGAGGCTTTTCTCTTGCACTCTCGCAACACGCTAGTTTTTTTTATATTTTTTTTGCTCTGGCGAAAGGATAAAGAAGGCGCGATAGGCTGCTGACCACCCTATGGGGGTCTCCCTGCGTGCGTGACGTTCACCCCGCAACGGCGAGCTTCACTTCCGCTTCCGGAAACGGAAATAACGGCAGTTGTGTGACCACGGGAAGACTCTACAAACCTCGGATTCGACTCAGGTCGTGTTCGCGAACTCACGTCCCTGGAGCGAGGGCAGATGGTGTGTCGTACAGGGCCGGATTTAGAGGTCTGGAGGCCTCGGGGCAACAGAGGAGCGGAGGCCCCCTGGCCCCAAATTATTTTACAAATAAAATGAACAATTTTTTTCAGTCGAGTTTTCCAATAAATAATTTATTGTGAAATCAAGTAGATTCTCTTAGTATTTAAAAAAAAATACATAAATATAATCGGAGACAAGAGTTATATAAAATTAAATTTTAGTGTTAATGAATATTTCTGTTAATATTTAAAAATAATAGAATAATGTATGTACAAAGTACTGTAGGTAAAGGTAAAACAGCGAAAAAAGAATATCAAAGGAAAATATGTTTATTAGTGTTTACTTGTCGGAATTTGAAAGATTTTTTTTCCGAAGTCTCTATTGTAGGGGCCCTCCGTTTGTGGAGGCCCCGGGGCTTTCGCCCCGGTTGCCCTCCCCTAAATCCGGCCCTGGTGTCGTACTAGCGACACTTTCTTCGACGCTAGCAACGTTAAGGGGCCCGTCTGTTCGGGGTGCATGTGTGTTAGTGAGGCGGGATGATAAGCGCGACGCTCGCCGGTACTTCTAGCGCGGTATCGCCTCTAAGCGCAAGGCTCCAAATTGGCGCGCAGTCTTCTCGTCGTGCGTAGGATAACTGTGTAATTTGAGCGGTGACAGTATCATTAAATGGCAGAGAAATGAAGATAAAGGTGTAATGCAAGTCCCTTAAGAGCTTTCAATCTTTACCTACCGGTTGTTTTACGCCTAAAAACGACTCTAAAAACATGCGTTTTAGCAATTTCAACTCTTCCGAAAATACAGTTTTAAAACATAATCCGAAAAGAAAAGTACTTTTAGGGCCTTAGGGCACTCTTAAATGCTTTTCGTAAGCAGACTCCACCCGGATATCTTGAGCAGTTTTTGAAATCGCGTTGTTTTTCCTGAAGCTCTGCACACCGTGTGTGCCCGGGTAGGCGCTTAGTGAGTCTAAGTAGTTTCACGTCAGCGTTCCTGCAAGTAAGAAGACGAGGATAGTGGACGCATAGAAGGTATCCGGGCACACACACGATGTGCAGAGCTTCAGAAAAAAAACCACGCGATTGCAAAAAAAATCTCGAGATATCAGAGTAGTATCTGTTTAACGGAAATCATTTGAGAAAACCCGGAGGGTGAAGGAGTATATTTTTTTCAGTATTTAGATTGTAAACTATGTTTTTTAGAAGAGTAAAAAAAATGGCTGAAACACGTGTTTTCAGAATAATTTTCAGGCATGATACGCCCGGTGGAGATTCTTGTAAGTACCCAAGGGCCTTGCATTACACTTCTATCTTCCTTTCTTCCGCCATATAGATAGTGGCTCTGTGCACGACGAGAAGACTGCGCCGGTGCGCGTCATTTGACCTAAAACTCATATCGCCTAAACGTCACTTGACCTAAAATTTAAAATAATCCTTCAGTCATTTGATCTAAAAGTCATTTGCCCTAAAAGTCATATCTCCTAAACGTCACTTGACCTAAAAGTCAGTTGCCCTAAAAGTAATTTGCCCTAAAAGTCATATATCCTAAACGTCACTTGACCTAAAAGTCATTTGCCCAAAAAGTCATTTGCCCTAAAAGTCATTTGCCCTAAAAGTCATATCTCCTAAACGTCACTTGGCCTAAAAGTCAGTTGCCTTAAAAGTCAATTCGCCTAACAGTCATTTGCCCTACTGGTCTTTCGACCTAACAGGCATTCAGCCGAAATTCATTTTATGTCGAATGACTTTAGAGCAAGTGGAGTTTACTCGACTGCATGCCAGTTCAGAGCCTTGCGCTTAGATAAGAGAAGCACCAGAGATTGTCGCGCTTATCCCGCCTCACTAACACAAGCACACCCCTGACTAAGCGTGCCTCTTGAAGATTTTTACAATCCAGTAAAGAGAACACGAAACAAATTGATGAGCCCAGATAGCCATAAACAGAATGAACCATAAAATACAATAAAGAACGCTTACTGATGGATAGGGACAGGCATTTTTCGCGAATAAATCTGAACGCCTATTAGACTGCAACAAGGTATGCCCGCACCAGTGGTTTCTTCATTGTGAATGGCGGCCGTCTGCGAGAGAAGTCGTTGCCCTTTTTGACTGAGCCACTCCGGATGCGTTTGCTTTCGCAATGAATTACTCTGATTCCAGCTGTATCAATCGACACGAACCAGAAAGAAATTCGCCCAATCACGAAACACAGACGACGCTACAGTGTTTTAACTTATAACCAGTCATGGAATCTTTTCGCGAAATATGCATGGACCTAATGATGGATGTGTTGTTACCTGTTGATGCTTATTTGAAATTTGGTTGCTCAGGTAATTATGTAAATAACGAAGTGTTTAAGCTGGCTGTTTTGTGCATTTATGGCGTATTGTATAACTATCTGTGTGAAACCCCAAAGAAACGTGAGTGTTAGGTTTTCCTTTGTCTAATTATTTTGGCACGCAACCGTTCCATTATGGAAACGACCGTTCTAAGTGTTGCCCCTGCGATACAGTGAGAGGGCGAGTGGGACACAAGTTCTTGGGGTGGGACAACGTTTAGAATACAAAGAAAGAATAATAATTTAGAGTTCGCCTTCAGACGTCCTGCGCACTTCTTCGACCGTAGAGAAAAAAAATTCTGTACTTTTACAAAATATATCTTTTAAAAATAGTTGCCGAGGAATAATTTACAATACTACAAGAAATATTGTAACTTTATACAACACATTGCTATGGTTATTTATTCACATATAAAATACGAACTTCGAAATATCACTGAGTACCTACTTCTCACGAATATTTGCGCATAATTTTATATTTTAATTGATGATTTATTCAAGCATAATATAATTAAAACATGAAAAAGATAATCGAATGTGCTTATTCTATGCGCAGTTAACACTGAAAAAAGAACGGTTTACAAATAAATTTAACAATTGGAGGTACTGCGACAACGCAAAGTACGAATGCCCGGGTAAGAATCCGAGTCCAGTATTACTGCGAACAATATTTTGTATTGATAACTGTTGTTTTCTTGTTAAAGTACAAATTTACAAATACATGTGACAACTGAACTGTGAAAATATCATCACACAGTTTTTGAAGTGAAACTTCTTTGCTGAGAGGGCTAAAATTTTCAAAGGTTACGAAAATTCCGATCGCATGAGGGGAATAGTCAGGTACGTTTGGGGGGAGGGGTTTAACATGTAGAGGAGTAGACGACCGGGGAGAGTTAGAAATGACGCAGCATATTCGCATACTAGCATACTTGTACATAGCTGCACAATTGCATACATGCATAGGTACTTGCGTTCTTGCCCACTTGATGCTAACACACTCGCATACTTACAAAATTACGCACTCGCATACTTGCCAAATGCATACTTGCACATCGCATATCTGCATACTTGCAAACTTTCAAACTGCATACTTGCAAACTTGCATACTGTCATTGCCGCACTCTTAGCATAATTTAGCACTTGCATACTTGATATATTTGTTTTTATCTGCGACCTATTAATAATATAATTTGTAGAGACCGGAAAAATTCAAGAATTCATTTCGCGATAGGATAAAATACAAATAGTTATACCTCAGCGCTGCCTCTGCTATTGGCTCAAAACTCACCTGGATGACTCTGGGCCAATGAGAAACACCCAACCAAAGCTGTATTGAATCACAGGCTGCTACGTTTGGACGTCTCACAAGACAGCAGCCAATGAGTGGGTGGCATTTGACCGAGTGTACGTAGAACTATGGCGTTCATCCTACAAGTCATTGAACCTGCGAATTTTTCCGGTCCCTAATAATAAGCAAGAAGTTTCACTTCTGTCGCGCTTGGACTTGACGTAAAACATTTATTATTTTTTCCCCCTTCAATCGGCGTAGAGTTCCTGATCGCATTGCAACAGGTTTCTCTTCCACTTAAATAAAAAAAAATCCGCTAATCTCGAGTGTCATTCATATCAAGAGAAGGGAAAGAGACAGAAAAAATCTGCGACGGCGAACACGTCCCTTTCCCTTTCAATCTTAGTGATTCCCTTCCATCGCCCTGGGTCGCACGAAGCGGAGTTGCCAGCTTCCCGCGGGAGGGAAGGGAAGGGGGGGGGGGGTAGTTCCTCCTGTCCCAAACTCTTACTGATTAAGGCCCTGTCACACCGCCAAACTTTCGTCTCCAATTGCGATTCGACAATAGAGTTTGGAAGGGAAATATCGGCAGAAGAAAAGTTACCACTATTCTCCAACAAACTAAATTGGAACAGATAACCTAAAAAAAAAAAAAATATTTTTTTTAAAATTATGTTATACTATAGAAGTTTATTTTTGGACCGATCAATCTCAACTTTTTTTTTTAAATTTTAATCTTACTTTGTAGGACGGGAATTTGGAACATGTTATGTTTTATTTTTAAACTTTTAAAACATCTTTAAGTTTAACTCACATTTATACTTGTTAATGAATAAAGTAACTTTCAGTGATTTTTTTTAAATTTATAGACACATATTTTGCATTTTACGTATAAAATTGATATTAGCGTTATTTTATTTATTTCAATTTAAAACCTTTATTATCGCCCCTATGTTCTTCGCCATTTTTAAAGATTTGTTGAGACGGAAACAGAAGTCATTACCGTTTTCGCTGGGCACGATTTCGATTGGCTGATTGCATCCAACATTTAATTATTTATCACCCGTCATTTATGAATATTTTTTTTTTTTTTATTGATGGTAAGTCAAGTCATCCAACTCGTCAAACGTATATGGCTGCTGGGATGGAGAGGTTATCAATGAGCTCATAACCATACAAATTAGTTTGACAAAACATATTGGAAGTTGTAGGAAGAGAAAGTTTGACAGTGTGACAGGGCCTTCACCAGGGAAGCCAATTTCCCGCGCGGAGATCTCATTCTTCCACCCCAACCCCTGCCCAGAATATTTTCCGTCGTTCCGAAAGTCTCTTTTCCCAAATCCCTCATCTGAGGATCGGAGGAAGCGGATAATTTCCTTCTTCGCCAGGCGTGCCTTTGGCAGGGTGCGGGCTCTTGGGCGGGGAGGAGGGGGTAGGGGGGAGAATCTGCGCAGAAAAGAAAGAACGACCCTTAGGGGGGGAGGAATGAGACAGCATGAAAGACGGGGAGCGGTTAACGAATTTGTCACGTGGGGAAAAGGGAATTCCGGCGGCCCCGGCTATGGAAATGGATTGCGCGCCTCGATCGCTGTTCATTACGCCATCTGGGCCGAGCCTTTTGGGACTTGGGGAGGAAATGAAAAAAAAAAAAAAGAACTTGCGTGGCTATTTTTTTTCCTCTCCCCTCAACTTCCTCAAAGTTCTTGTTCCTTGCCGAAGATTCACCTCGAAAAAAGGTCTATTCTTCAGCGGAACGACTGTCTCCAGTAACTTCAAAACAGCGGTCATTTGACATCTACGAAGAGATTATTTTAACTATAACTTTTATACATGTTTGCTATTTAACTTCTTCCAATCTGTGTTATTCTGTTAAGGATAGGACGATGATAGGGAAAGAAGGAAACGAATGGGAGTGTTTCAAGTTTACTGTGCCTCGAAAAAGTCAAATCGACGGTTGTTCCAATTGAGTGGAAGAGAGATAGATGCGGCTCAAGCGTACAATGAGCGTAACGGGACACTGTGTAACGGGACAATGTGCGTTACGGGACACTTTTTAGTGCGTGCAGCCGGCGTTCATCGATTTATTAGACGTTGTCACGTCAAAATATAACGTTTCATTATTACAGAATTAAAGCCGTCTAAAACTGTAACACCGACTCTGCCGTGGTCACAACATACTTAAGTATTCCCCAATGCAGTGACAAATGTATAATCGCGCAGCTACAAATAGTCTGGATGGTACCCACAAAGTGATGCCTCTTACGTCACCACTCCAAAGGCGCCCATCTCAGATGGAATTCGACATTGCTTGTTATAAAATACGACCCCACTCAAGGATGATTAGGCTCAACAGCGCAGCAACGTTAACAGACCAAAAAATAACATGGCTATACCACAGGAAGTGGGTTAGCAGTACGCGACAAGCCTGTACCCGTGCGTAATTAATTGAAAAACCTGAACGTAAATTGGCGTATACCTCTAACTTTTACTGATATTTCCAGAAATACTTAAATCCCTGATCATGCCAGGCTTTTCCTCCTCCCTCCCACCCCTCCGCCCCACAATGTTCTGGACGAGTGTTCCTATCTCGTCACACGTTGGAATTAAGAAACAAAAATAAGTGCGTCGGAAATAATTTTTGTTCCCTGCCGAAGAATTTTTTTTTTGGAAAACTTCGTTTCCAAGGTATTTTATTGTAATACCATTAGATTTTTTTTTATGATTTGAAACAAAGTTTTGTGGAATTTACTAAATGTTGCCGGTAAATAAATATTGTCTGATTTTACACACACACACACACACACACACACACAAACTCACCTACTCACTCACTCACACACACACACATATGGCAGCACAGTTGTCATTGACGTTAGTTAAATTTCATATTTATGCATCCATCAATAAAAAAATACTATACAAAGTGGCAAAGCACAATTGGCGCTGATAAGTCGATAAAGACTCACGCAGGATTTTTTCGATGGAAACCTCGGACCTCGCCTGACCGCTTCGGCAAATCACCGCCAGCGATGACCTGGAGTTCAGAGGGGAAGAGGTTGTTATCGAGAGGCTGTTTCCGAGGGATCGTTAAGGCTGGGGTAATTAGCGGGGTGATGGCGCAGCGGTCGGCCTATACGCATCACCCTGTTGGGTTGGAGGGGGGTGGGGGGGACTGATCTCTCGTGTCTCGACGAGTGTGCGCGCAGAAGGCAATTATTAATGACTCCGATAATTACACCCTTCGCCGCTCGAAGCCAGCGGCTCCTAGACTCGGCGATCCCTTACGGGGTTGGAGCTCTTGTGAGGAGGCCTGTTCGACTTCCAAACCTGACGGTCTCGCACTACGGAACCTCCTTATTTGCCGAGACAAATGTTTCAATGAAAATTTAAAAAAAAAACACATAATTTTGTTTAAATAAAGGCAGAGACCGGAAAAAAGTCGCGAATTCATTTCGCGATAGACTAAAATACACATATTTATACCTCAGTATTGCCTCTGCTATTGGCTCAAAATTTCACCTGGATGACTCTGGGCCAATGAGAAACAACCAACCAAAGCTTTATCGAATCACAGGCAGCTACGTTGGGACTTCTCACCAAGACAGCAGCCAATGAGTGGGTTACATTTAACTGAGTGTACGTAGAACTATGGAGTCCATCCTACAGGTCATTGAACCCGCGAATTTTTCCGGTCCCTAAATATAGGCCACACTGGAAAAAAAAAATTACGAAAAAAAGTTATGGCTTTTTACTTTGTAAATTAGTTTACTTTAATAAAAAAATTACATTGTTCCTTTTTTGCTTCTTTTTCTTTTACTTAAAACGTAAACACCATTTCCCCTTCACACATATTCTTTTTTCTTGTACTATTTACAAAAGACTCCTTCGTAAACCAACTGCCAACAAGAAGTTAAAACTACAAGAAAAATGTTGTAAGTTGGCACAACACATGGCTATGGTAATTTTTTGCACATACGAAATACTATCTCTTGTCACGCTTACGAAAATTTTCGAGTAGTTTAAAAATTTAACTGTCGTTTTATACAATCGTAAATGTTTTAAACAATGGAAAATTTCATCAGATATTCCACGATTTTACTTGACTTTGTTGCGCTATGGTTTTTGATGTTACCGGCTCGCACGGTTGTATCTACTGATGCGGCGTCATTTAGATTTAATAAGTACTTATGAGTGGCTTATGATATGGTGTAAAGGTAAATTTTGATATGAATTGAATGCCAAAGGTAAATACAATTCTAAACTTTACAAGCAAATATTTCATTATTTTTTAACCAACTTCGAAACATAAAAAGTGATACTGTGAGTCATCCATATAAGATACAAAGAAACATGTATGCAGTCTTTTCTGTACACCGTTATAAGACCCACAATCAGGTAGTACTTTTATTTGATGTATCAGTCATGTAAAAGTCCATGTAAGTCATGAAAGGCCCTTAAAAGAGTCTTTTTACGAGTTGATTACAAAACATCAAGAATTTTTTTTAGTACTATCTATAAATTTTATGTGAATGTACTACTCACATAGACCTTCCAGAAGGAATTCTCTAAATGATGGTAAAAAAAAACCCATCAAAATAAAATCCACTATGGAGTTTAGAAGAAATAGGCAAACAAACAGACGCGGATAGCAACTCTGTTTAATACTATTTAACACATATTTTATTTATGGAGGATTCTTTAAGCAGACCACCTTTGGCCATCAATGATAAACGAGGTGTCTCTACTCTGCTAAATGTCCGGCTTCTGCTAGTAGATAAAACAATACGAAAACAACTTAATTTATATACGAGTTTGTTAACAACCTTTAAATTAAGTCATAACAAACAATTTAATCGTCAAAAGTTACCACAGTGTAAATGGACTCGAACACTCTACGCAATTCGTGCCGAACGCACCAAACGACAGCGCGTTTTAAATTCGACACCAGGACAGTGACCTTTCTCGTGTTTCGAAGGTCATCGATATCGGAGCAAAACTATGGATTTATACAAGAAACAAACAAACTGAAATTTAAAGAAGTTTCGAACCTTCTTTATTTTTAATCTTTTAATCTTGTTGGTATATT
The DNA here is from genome assembly GCF_032445375.1 of Bacillus rossius redtenbacheri. Classification (NCBI taxonomy): domain Eukaryota; kingdom Metazoa; phylum Arthropoda; class Insecta; order Phasmatodea; family Bacillidae; genus Bacillus; species Bacillus rossius. The sequence continues at coordinate 70,674,806 of NC_086333.1, read as the reverse complement.
TTAGCTGCCCCCGCGTGGCATCTAGTGCAAGTGTCACTCAAAACTGACCGCCCTTTACTATGAATAAACTTGAAATGGAAAGCTCAATAGCTTAAATTGATTGCACTTGGTTGTGAAAAATAGTGGATTTGTTGTTATATAACTCCGGTTCACATAAATCGTAGCAAGATAAAATGTGTAGGCCTAAACGTAATTAAGTTCTAATCATAAAGTTCTAAACACAAAAGGTTTCATCAAAATCAGTCCAGTAGTTTCTGCGTGATTATCGAACGAACAAAATACAAACACACGGATACAGTTTCATAATTGTATTAATATTATGTACTGGAAAGCTATTCAGGAAACGGTTTTTATAAAGTAACTTTAAAAAATGTAGGTATTGGAACAACGCCCAGTATTTATACGGACATTTTTTGTAGCGATACAGTTGCTTTCGAGTAATTGTAAAAATTTACAATTATCTGTAACTAAGCGTGATTATTTCAGTTACATTTGCAAGAATATTTTTACAGTGTGGTGAGCACGAGTTTGTTACAAAGATTCCTGACAAGAATCGTCGTTATTAACATGGACGTATACAAGTAAGTTTCGATTTATTAAGTCAAAAATACCAAAAGCTTAGTAAAATCAGCTAAATTAACCAATCGATTATTTTACAAGATATCGATCATAAAAAAATTGGCCTCCACCTTTGATTCATCAATTTTTATTATAAATGCACCCCAAGCAAACGAAGGGCTCCTCGTAGCTCCAGATAAACAATATATTCGTATAATCTACGTTCGATTCCGTATTCCGAGTTATTCTTCCCGTTGTAAACAAGGTAAACACACACGGGAGGAAGAAGTGGGATTTTCCTAAAGATAAAAAGTTACATATATATTTTTTTAGTATTTGATTCCCACTCCAAAATTATTCCTGCAAGTTAATGCTGAAACAAAGATAATTAATTATTTCCTTGTAATTTTCGTAAATTTTCATAAATTTCAGAAGATCCTTGGGAAATATTGACCAGCGTTTGTCGCAAATTCAAAGTGAATTTTATTACAAGGGCATTACATTAAAAATACTATGTTTCTGCAAACTAATTTCTCATTTAACGTGTATTTTTACATCAAAAGCGCGTTTGCTTTTTCATCAAAACTCAACAAGTAAAAAATACAAGTTACCAAACTACTTTCTTGTTTTAAAGTAAAGGTTATGTTACAAGCCTAATTATTGTAACCTCAGAGAATATTAATGTCATAATAAACTAATTTGTTACTCAAAATTACTACACTCAACTAAGCAGAAGTAATTATTACAGGGGAAAATATGTGCATCCTCATTAGAATGCAATAAATAATGCCCGCAGCTGCGTTTTATGACTTGTAATTGCTGGCAGTCTGGAAGCGAAAGCAACTGCCTTATTCGGCCAGGCCATTCACGACTCCTTTGCTTTCAAGCATAGTCGCTGTTATTCGCGTTTTTTTTCCTTCAGTAGACCCGTAAATAGAACATGACCAATCACGTAACACCGACTGTGTTCAAGCACAAAGCTGGTCTAAAATGGTTTTGGCTGTATGCGATTTTTATTTTCCATCCTCGACGCCATATAGGCAACGCCATAGCGACTGAATAGTATTGCATAACTAGAGCAATGATTTGTTCCCGTATTAGTTTCACTCCAGTATGACTCAAAACGCCTATTAATAATGATCATGCCTTTTTTTTTTTTTTTTTTAATCCTCTTGGTCAGTCAACATCCTTTTGTGGGTCACACGCGAATGGTTAACCATTCTCAACATTGTTTATTAATATGCAAGGATGATTAAAAAAAATGTTATGGGCATATGTCATTGCAGGTTTTCACTTAATGTCATAAAAACCCCACAAGAATGTTTGTGCCTGATGACAAGAACATAAATTATTTATTAATTCCCTAAACATCGCAAATATTGTGTCTTGGAAAGCATATGGTTTTCGTCTGTATTGCCGTCGTTGTGTGGTCAAGATTGTATGTTTTGTATCATCGATTGGTCTCTTATGTTTGTCTCTGTTTTGTCCAAAGGTTGTCGTTTAACTGTTTTTATTAATGTTCCTCTTACTACTGTCTCGTCATTTACAACCCACTCTGTTCCTCTGTGCCGTGAATTTTTTTTACATCGTCTTCATTTGGCTTATTTTTCTGTGTGTTTGTCTATTCATCTTTCTTTTCCATTCTTGTAATTTCCCTTATGACTGACAGTGAAAAGCAGCAATGATGCATGTCCATAAAAATGTTTTTGATCAATCTTCCTGATTGCAGGAATCATTCAAAGAGCGTGTTAATGCCCCGGGTAGTTAAGGGCATTTCCAGAGAACAATAGTCCAATCATCAACGTGAAACAGATGTTCAAATGCTACAAGTCTACTTTGCCACCCGTCGCTTTGCTCATAACTTACCCCGTGACGGTTTTTCGTGTCACCACCAAACAAGTGGAGTAGACATGCTACGGTTAATGCTAGAAGAATTAAACATAGGTTTACTCGGGTTAACGTAGCATTATGCAAGGTTGTAGGGTGAAGTCCGAACAATCACTAAAAAAAATTAGTATCTGGCGATTACCCGTTTGAACCTAGGCGTACCCAACGCTGACTGGGTAATGCTAGGTGTTGCGTCATTTTTTTGAACACGTTAGGTTAGGTTAGGTTTGTTAGCTAAAGGTATCATCGAAACTAAAGTTATCAATCATTTGGTTTTTCTAACATTACCCAATCAGCTTAAACGCCGAATCCAAATTTATTTAAGGTACTCGAACTTTACCAAAAAAATTGGATAATACTAATTTAACCCGTTTAAAAATATGTTTACTTCTTCTTAAAGCGTTACCCGTAACCGATACATAGTGCCTTTCAGAGCGAGCGTGATTGCGAGAGTTCTTACCAGTTCTGCCGCCCGTCTGGCTGGAGGCTCCGCTGTCGTTAGCTTCACGCGGCTAATAATTACGTTTTTTTTTTAAAGCTTGCGAGCCGCCACTACGTATATCCCCCCGCCCTTCAACACCGGGGTCCTAAAATCGAGAAAGCGCTGACCCGCGCAAGAGTTGCACCTCGACGCCTTCCTTGTAGGTCGACGGCTCGCCAATTAATTAACATTTACCACCCGTGTAAGTAGGGACGGCCTCCTAGCCGCAACCTGCTCGCTGTCGTCCTAATGCGCTTCTCGCCTTGGTCGGTCGCAGCGGCGTTCTTGCGCAAGTTACTCAGGGTGAGTCCGAATTCCACCGACGATCTTCGGCTGCATGTTTACCTCGACAAAAATACAGGATGTCCACAGAAGATTGTCCCAGTTTCAATTGTGCATCGCAAACAGTTTCATTCAAAACCATCCACAACAAATCATACATTTTATTCAAGGGTAAACCAACTTAGATTTTTGACGTGACAACGTCTAATAAATCGATGAACGCCGGCTGCACGTACGAAAAAGTGTCCCGTAACGCACATTGTCCAATTACGCTGTGTCACGTTACCCTCATTGATCGCTTGCGCCGCATCTATCTTACACTCTATTGGCCAATGAATCTACTATTATATTAAATAGGTATTAAGTAGCTTTTAAAGTAAAACTATTACTAAATAAAAATAGTGATAATTTAATAAAAATAATTCAATTTTATTCATAAAAGTATGCAATCATTTCATCAATGTTTTGTTATGACGTTGTCACGTTAAACTATCGTCCGTAAACTGACTTTACAGACAACCAATTTTTTTTCTTACAAATGTTCAATATGAGCACATTAGGTATACGTCACACATCCAACCTAAAGTACAAATCTTCCCACACTTTGGTTAACACGTCCGGAGTATTGGAAGCAGTAGCCTTTTAAATTATGTGCCTCAACTCTGGGGAAAATATCGCAAGGTGTTGTTTCAGGTGAACGTCGAGACCAGCTTATCTGTTACCACCTCTGCAAGAAGAGACAATTTCGTCTGGAATTGCTGTTTGTGTGCATTTCAAGGTTTGCGTGTGTTATTCTTCCTATTGCCTATTATTGGCCTTACGGCCTCTGTAATCACAATACTTATTTAATAAATATAATTTTTGTAAACCAAAAACCATCGAAACAGAAGCTCTGTCGTCTGGACCATTACGACCAGTACAACGGTCAGGGACTTGGACGTTCAACCACTCTCGTGTAAAGATATTCCAATGGGGAGTGGCTCCATCACTGTTGCCAAATAAAGTTCACAGGGTAACCCTCTACTGATTGGGTAAAGAACCATTATTTTGCTCTGCAAGCGAGAAAACAACAAAGCAGTAACCGAGCATGCGTTTGTCTAAAACGGGTTGAGTTACTGAGTTACTCTTTAATTGTGACCTTGAACCAACACTCTACAACGCTTACATTTGATACTATTAAATACCATCTACAATTTAGACATTCTTCCATGGACATACTGTTATTTGAAAACATATGTAAGGCCTATGTTCTAAAATGATTCCCAATGCTGGTATACGTCTTTGATGTTGGGGCTGAATCACACCTTTATTTGTAAACAATAACAGAGAAAGTATTTAAGACGAAACACTGAGCGTATGAATTATGTTTAGTGGAATAAAGTTCTACAAACCACCACGAATTTTATCACTATAGCTAAATTATTTCATTGAAACAATTGGGCGTCTTCAAACATCATAAACATATGTGGAAAATAAAGGTGTTAACACTAATTATTCAAATGAAATAATTTTGCTGCAGCAACCAAAATAGCGGTGGTTGTAGAGCTCCAGACCATAAAACATAATCCAAACTCTCAGTGTTATATATTAACCTGTTACTTTTTTACTTAAAATTAAAAAAATAAATGTCGTTTAGCCCCAATTTCAAAGACGTACACCAGCCTTCGAAAGCAACGTAGACCATAAGTTGTACAATGTTCTCAACTTATTTTGTCGTGATGAATCTTTGATCGAAGTTTGTTGGTCGAATGAAGACTCTTCATGTATTGACCTCCCCCCCCCCCCCCCCCATTATAACACTCAGGCTGTCCGTGATCATCGTATTTTTTTTCTCTTCTTTACTATCACTAGAGACCTGAAAAATTCGCGCGTTCATTTCACGATATGCTAGAATCCAAAATGTTTGCATTTTTGCTGCTTCTGTGATTGGGCCACAGTATATCTGAAGGAATTTGGGCCAATGAAAAAATGTAAACAAAAGAAGTAGCGAATCACGAGCATCCCAGTTAACAGGTGCTGCGAGTCGGTAACCAATGAGCAGATGCAATTCGCCCGAGCGCATGGAGGATCATGGAGTCCATCCTATAGGTCATTGAACTCGCGAATTTTTCCGGTCTCTAACGATCACTAGAGACCCGGATAAATTGTGTGAATTTGTCTAGCGTCAGACTAAAATTTAAGCTTTATGTTTACTCTAACAACTATTTTGCTTTCACATCGGCTGAGTTCTTAGCGAGAACAGTTTTGTTGCTGTTAGTTGGCACTACCTGATTCACTTACTTCGTCTCCTAGCTGGTAATCGTTGGCTCACAATCGTAGAGGGACGTGTCAAAATAACTGTTGTTCAATCATGAACACAGAGTGAGAGTATGCAGTTTTGCATTCTAACTTGCGTACCTTTAACACACCCCTAACGATCAACTGCGCGATATTTATCGACGGACATTACTTATGGTTTAACATCACATTAATTTAAAGTAATTATTCGTAGCTCTGAAAAAATATATTCACCACCTATCTTCGACGCGTTACGGTAAATAAAAATCAGATACCAATAATTGATTTAGAACTGTCGTTTATGTCCTCTACTTGTCATATGCGTGTTTCATTTTTTATTTTTTATTTCTTTTTCATTACTCTGCATAAGCGCATGGAGGTGTGCCAACAGTTGCACACGAATTGAAAATATATGGCTGACGCAAAAGCGCGGTCTTGAAAGATAACCTGCGGTGAAGAAAGTTCGTTAGGCGGAGACAGGTTGTTAAACATCAGTTTGTAAAACTGGTGATGTGTTTTTAACCTGCAGCTAAAGTTGTCCACCAAGTGGGCTTATATGTATGTGTCGATCAATTTTTTTTCTGTTAGCCTTTAAATCACCCCGTAAGATTAATTACACAAGCTTACACCGCCGTAAATGTTATGAATAAACATGATTAATTAAAATCTATTGCGGTTGACATAAAAATAATTTAAAAATCACTTTACGCAGGCAACCGTAATGGGTTTATAAAGTTTAATGTATAAAATTTCGCAGAAGTTATTGGGGAAAGATTTTTTTTAAATCTTAATAACCTAGAATAATTATGCAAAACCATGTTTCGTGTCTTAAAAACCATTCTTTATTTTAATAGATGCGGATTTTAGGCTTATTTTACATGTTGCGAAATAATTTATATTGGTCCGCGACTTGACATGGCGTAATCGATATGGAGCTCGCCTAACACGCAAAAACTTTCTAATTGATTGATTCAAATTAATAACTTTTACAAAAGAAAGAATTGTGTTTGCTATCGGTTTTCTCATAAAAATAACACAAACCTTGGAAAATTAGAGTTAACTTTCAGGATGACCAAACATAAACATGAAGTATGAAATTTAATAAAAAATTACGTTTTTGAAATTTTTGACCTATACAGAATGTAAAACAATTTCTGAGTTTAATTATATCCTGGTTTATTTACAGTCTTGCGTGTAGCTGAACATATAGGGACCGAAAAACTCCATATTTATTGCTAAAACATTATTTTGTCTTTTAATATTGCATTTTTTTTACAGTTGCAATTAAACATTCAAGGATTTTAAAAGACTAAAAAATTGTCTACATTAACAGGACTGCAGCGTACAGAGAGTACATTCGGCCTCAGTCCACACTACAAACCTACACTTAGGCGTGAATTGGTCGTCGAAAAATTGGCAAGTCCTTTGTATTAGAGAGAAGAAAAAATTGTATAGATTATCTCATAATTCTAACAAATAGTGCAATCTCTCGTTGAACGAAAGTTTACTAACAACTCTTTCACAAACCACCACATGGATGTGGTTATTTTTGCATATATGAAATAAGTACGTTATTCGAGATAATACTATTTCTTACAAACATTTACACATGATTTTAAACTTTAATCAATATTTCATACAAGAATGATTATAGTTAGACTCTTTTTGTACTTTGCTTATTAATGTGCGCATTTAATACTGTAAAGTTGTCCAGGGAACGGTTTAAAAATAACTTTAACTATTGGAGGTACTGGGACAACACAAAGCATAAATTCCCGGGTAAGAATACGGACCCAGTATTACTGCGAACATTATTTTGTAGTGATAAAAATGTACAAATGTAAAATTATCTGTAATTTTACATGAATAATTCTTTTCCATTTACAGAAAATATATATGTACAGGTTGTTCCTTAAATTTATTAGTACATTTAGTTAAATATAAATGTTTAATTTTTAGAAAAAATGATTAAATTAAATATAACCCTTAAAGTGGACATTATTATTATTCAACAGGCTTAACTACAAAGTAAAAAAAGACAATCATTTTGGAAAAAGTTATATTTTTCATACCACATGGAATTTGCATACCTGGTAGCTATACACTCACATTTATCTCTAGAGAACTTGTAGTACATGTGCCATCAAACAGTGGTCTAATCAGAAAAAGAAAAAAAAAACATGAAAGTTAAAAGGGTGGTCACGTATTAAATTTAAAACAAAGTGTTGAGACCTTTTTTATATAATGAAGTTCAATAAATAAGCCATAGTAGCTTTGAGTAAATATTCTGAAATTTGAGGTAATATTGTATTGACATAAACAGCAAATTTTAACAAAAAGCGAATGTCAATTTACATACCACGGTGTAAAAATACACCTACATCTATGGGAAATCAGCCAAAACATACCAATTAATTGTAATTTTATACTTTGATGGTAGTTTTAACTAAACAGTTAAAAAATATATGAATATTGTAAACGTAAAAATGCATTACCTTCAGTGGAGACTCGGTTTGCCACATACATTATGTTTAAATTACTTATTTTGTTAACACGACTATATAAAGCAGAATAAACTATTTCAGGGTATTTGTATACACAAGGAGCACATATTAATTTTCATATCATGAAAATGAAATACTCAATGCTTTGAAAAATTTAGTATTTTTATAGTAACATAATATGTCTAATCAGCGAAATAATTTTAAAGTTTGTTTGTAGGAAGTATTTAAACACTGATTTCAGTTGCTTACCAAAAAAGGTTACAACGTATATTTAGTGTTATAAATAGTTTTAAAATGTTTGACGTTAATATTTCAGTAATGCCACATAAGTATTCGATACTTCTAACGTGTGCGGTTAACATGTTACGCGAATACCATGTAATCATGTTGCTGTAAAAAAAATATTGATTAAAAAATTGTGTCTCCAATAGCGAGTGCTTCAATATATTCATAGTTCGATTTTCGTATTATAAGTTTGTTTGCAACATGAACAGCATGATAACACATTAATTTGCTCGTTAGCAACGTTATATGCTTACACATCACTGGCGAGTACTGAAAAACTCTCTAACATAATTTTTTTTATAAAGTTAAAAGTTCAAAAAATAACAATTAATAAAAATACAAGATTAAGTCTAACATTATTTTACGAAAAAAAAAGTATTAAAAAGTTAATATTTAAAAAAGTTTAAAAAAATTTAATATTTAAAAATTAAAGAAGGTAATATTTAAAAAAGTTATTCAAATATAGTTAATATTTAAAAATATATAAAAAGTAAATATTTAAAAATGTATTTAAAAAGTGAATATTTAAATATTTATAAAAAAGTTAATATAAAAAATGTATTCAAAAAGTGTTCATATTTAGAATTGTATATGAAAGTTAATATTTAAGTTATATGAATATAAATATGATTCGCCTAGTCGAAACTTCGCACAGACTTAACTCCGCATCTAGGTGGAAGTCCCCAGGTACCTACGCTCTCTCGGCGGCGAGACTTGGGGCCAGTCTTCCAAGACACGGAAATTAGGGTTCAGGTGTCGACTATGCCACGCCTGCGCGGCAACCACATTCCTAGTGCACGATGGGACGCGACCAGTCCCTTATTTCACAGGCAACGGATCTCGGTGCCGTTCTGTCGCCCAAATCCTGCGCACGCGCAGAGCTGAGCTCACATTTTCGCCGATTCCGTCCGGAGACGGCTGACCCGGCGTCTGGCGCCATTAGGCTCGGTCCACACGAACGGGCAGTGTGCGGGACGGGCACCGCGCGGCGCCCGCACGGTTTGTTACGGACAGTAAGATAGGTATAGCAGCCCACACAGGGCGGGCACTGCTGCCGTGCGGCTGTAGCTGCCACCCGCACTGCCCATAGCGCGACGGGCACCGCGCGGCAGCCGCAACTTTGTTACGAGCTGTTGTGAGATATAGAGTCGTCCACACGAGCGGTCGCGCCAGTCTTGCGGGCGAACCGTCTTGTGTGTGCTGTCAAGTTAGTAAGAATTGTTTCCAACATGAATGATATTGACGTAGAAAAAGTTTATGTTGAAGTGTATACATTATATAAAATGAAATTCCGAGTGGAGGTGTTGCGTTTACTCCAAAAAATTAGACGGGCAACATTGCAACCAGGTCAAATAATGTATTCCCTAAATACAGCTCCTATGTAGCCACTGCAAAGTACTTCCGCACACCCAAACCATATTTCTGCTTTCCAGACACCACTTACAAGTGTGTACCACCCACCTCCAACACCTTTGTATAGACAGCTCCCGGTACAAAGTGCAAAACCTATGTATACCCAGCATCTGTCACAAATACAAGGAAGCCAAAACAGCGAGCTTACAGAAAATCGGCTTTTCACTTCATGTCGTTCCATCGTGTCACCATCTGACACCGAACTGTCTGCATTCTCGGATGACTCCTAATGTGCATACCATAAATAAACACTTTGAATATCAAATTTCATAATTATTATCTTTCATCTTTTATTGTACGTGAATAGCTGTGCGAAAGAATTTTTTCAGACTTAATGACGTATTTGTTTTCCAGTGCGTACTGTACATAACAATATTAATAGAATTGTATGAATACACCTACAATACAAGTATATTTTGTTATCTTTCTCATATTTAAAACAAACCTGTATTGTCTAAGAAAGTTATTGCGATATGTACATGGCCTTGTCAACTTATTTAGTATAAGTTAGTACAAGAAAAAGGAAACACACTTACCTAAGCGTTAAAGCCATCATTTACATTGTAGGTATCTTGCTTTTGCAAGGAATAATTCACAGTCTCATGCAGTTCATGAAAGCTTGCAGACGACGTTCTGAAGTAATTAAAAAATTTCATTTCGTCTTCTTGCAATAAAAAGGTTCCTTGTAACCAACGACTGCTCACTATGGGATGTGCCCAATACTTAGGATTCGACTTTCTTCTTTTTAACACCTGAATACCTACGTACACAAATACTGCACTATGGCGTGCATCGATTGCATCTAATGACTGAACTCCAAAATGGTAATGCCCGCAGACATCAGGCACACTGACCGCTCGTGTGGACCGGGCCTTTAAGGCGGGACCTTCCAAGCGCGTCGGTGTGCCAAATGAAACTTTCATGGTGGCGAAACTATCCTCGAATAAAATGTTTGCCTACACTTAAATGGTCATGGAAGACAAAATAATCGCAAATTAAAAAAAAAAATTGGTTCTCTCTAAAGTCGGTTTACGGACGATAGTTTAACGTGACAACGTCATAACAAAACATTGATGAAATTATTGCATACTTTTATGAATAAAATTGAATCATTTTTATTTTAATAATAAAAGAATAAATACTTCAAATTATACTAGTAATCAGATTATTAAAATGCAAGAATAATTAACCTTTATTGCCGAAATCGTTGTTGTAATAAGCAATGAAAACCACATTAACTTTTCACTTCACTTTATAAACAGTCGAGTGGAGGAGAGATAGATGCGGCGCAAGCGTACAATGAGCGTAACGGGACGCAGCGTAACGGAACAATGTGTGTAACGGGACACTTTTTCGTGCGTGCAGCCGGCGTTCATCGATTTATTAGACGTCACGTCAAAAAAGTACCCGAGAAAAGTAAAATCCCGCCATTTAATTCGCGCAAGAGTTCTGCTAACTGTGGGATTTTTTTTTTTTTTCGGAGTAGCCAACGTATTGGTGGTTTGCCAAACGTCCGGTGGAATGCGCTGAGATCAGTTTCTAGCCTCGCGCAGGGCGCTTTTTCGTCACACGACAGGGACTGGGTTTCGGACGCGTTCCTGTAACACGGGCCTGTGAGTTTGGGTTTGCGGCTGCATCCCCAAGACGGCGGTGCTTATTCGCTGCCTTGCCCGAGCGTCTCTGAATACCGCCACGTGTGTGTGAGGAAGCGGGACCGGGGGAGATGAACTCCACTGCTCAAAGGCTCCCGTCGTAATCCTCCTGTGATCGCGTTCTCCCCGCTTGTGTGGGCATCCGCTCCCTCTCTCTATCCCTCTATCTCCCTCTCTCTCTCTCTCTCGTTCAGAGACCCAACCACCAGACCGGAGGAAGACATCCAACACACGCGACGGCGCGACGCGGTTTCTGTCGGCGATCGTTTTACAGTTTCAACTTTCTCAGCTCTCGACGTGTTCGGCGGGAGCGATATATTTCTTGGAACGCGACTTCAAGTCGACGGACGGAAGTGTGTAACAACCGCGCCGCTGCCGTCCGTGGCGGATGGCGCGAACCAAAGCTCACGAAGCCGTGGGGGGGGGGGGGGGGGGGAGCGATAATATATATTTTTTTAAATTTAAACAAGATGGACAATATTTTAGTGAAATTCCTTCTCGAAAAGCAATTCCAAAGCCGGGGTTCAGTATTTTTTTTCCAAGTCTTTTCCGCTTTGATAGGAGCCGATTAGTTTTATAGCTAAAACTTTCGGTCTGCTAATAAAATTATTCAAAATGATTCTACATAGAAGCTACGGCAGAGAATTCTGGCGGCGGGTGCGGAAACTACGTGTGATTCGCGTCAAGAAACGTTGACTGACAAAAAGAATTTGCGTAGGTATAGTTAATCATGAAATAAATAAATAGTAAATTCATAACACCACAAATAAACCATTACATTTAGTTATAAAATATCCGCGGCTGTACTCATAATCAAGGGGAGGGGTAAAATTCTCATGTTACGAAACCAATTTTTCTCTCAGTTTTATCCAGATTACTTCATCAAAACCGGCGTTGGTTTTGACCAGATCAGTAAGGAAAGGACCATTAGCCCTTCCAAGGAGGCGCCCTTCATTCTGAGCTCATCTCAGCTGGTACGATGTCCAGAAAGCAACTCTGTACAGTATTATCTTATATAACACGATCGTGTTCAGCCGTGGTGGAAATAATGCGTGACCGAACATGCTGGTTATATATATGTTAAATTTGGCTGATTTTTACTTACACAAAACATTTTCATTTAAATTAAGAATTTAGTAGGTATTAAATGGGTTTAATTTTTTCATCTATATACCATTTATTTATAGAATGTATAACATAATGATTTTGATTTCATTACATTTTTTATTTCTTATGTGTAAAATATGCTTAGTTAATTTTATGTGTTACAAGGTATTTTTTTCTTGATAGTATTTTCTTTATTTAGTTAACATTGTACAGCATTTTTGAAAAAAAAAAATGGGTTTTAATATTTTTGTTGATTGTTTTTTTTTATTTAGGTTAGCTTAGTTGTATACGTTATGACTAGAGACCCGAAAAATTCGCGGGTTCATTTCGTGTTATGCTAAAATTCAAATAATTATACCTTAGTGCTGCTTCTGTCATTGGTTCACTGTTAATCTGGAGTAATGAGGGCCAATTAGAGACCCTCACTCATAGACGTGTCGAATCACAGGCCACCCAGTCGAGACGACTCACAAGTCAACAGCCAATGAACAGTTAGCATTTGCCCGAGTGTGTGGGGATATTGGAGTCTATCCTGGAGGTCATTGAAACCGCAAATTTTCCGGGTCTCTAGTTATGACTCATTTCCCCCCTCTAAAAATAAGTGAACAACACCAGCACCCCCCGCAACACTCGATGACCGCCAACGCCACTGATGTTACGTGACTGGATGACCTTCGCCTCGGCCGCGAAAAAAAGGCGTAGTTCGTCCCGACCTCTAAGCTGGTGGCGATTACGTCGGGGAGGCTAAAAACTCAAGTTCAAGACTTGATGTAATCTTTTGGACATACGCCATTGCTAAGCACATGTATGTCTGTAGAAGAAAACTACAAAAAAAAAAAAACCAAAAGACAAAAACACAAATTAAGCAAAAAATTGCTCTTGTCAACAGGATATAAACACCACATAATATTCCATAACAGGAATATGGTCAACTAACAAAGAAAAATGTACTAAGATAACGAAAAAAAACAACATAAATGACATACATGTGCTTAGCAATGGCGTATGTCCAAAAGCTTACATCAAGTCATGCATTCCCATTGCACAAATCTTTCAAAGATAACTCAAGTTCAAGCTTGTAATTTATCTTGCTGAAGTCCCAAAAACTGTCTACATCTATGGTTCATAGCGTTCAGGAAATTTCTGAAACCAACGGAATTTTAAACACTAGACATTATGTAATGAAACTAATTACAACTTACAGAGACATCTGGGTGGATCTCCATACGAAATAAAGACACAATACTGTGTGATATTTAAGAACCGACTTCTCCTCTACTGGCTTGATGGAGAAAATCTCAACAAAAATCCCAAATATAGGTGTTAACGCGCCATTTACAAAACCATTCAATATTAATTTCACAAATGAAGCAACTGCTAGTAGTGGAAACCATTTTGTTTCGTTTAAAAACTTTTACTTTTTATACGGCTAAAACGGATTTTCACGAGCGTTCTTTTTTTCGTTTTGGGAGAAGTAATAAAATGTTTGGTACACTACTGTAAGTGTATTATAGGTACCTATATGAAGAGGGCCTTAATTTGTAATATTCCGTAAGAGACATGCAAAATTCGCGGATTCATTTCGCGATAGGCTAGCATCAAAAACCTATACCTTCGTACCGCTTCTGCGATTGGCTCATATTTTATCCGGGGAACTGTGAGCCAATGGGAAACACTAAACCAAGAAAGTGCCTAATTACGGACAGCCTAGTTGAGACGTCTCACGCGTCAGTAGCCAATGAACAGGTGTGTCATTTACGCGAGTATTTAAAGGACTGTGGAGTCTATCCTAGAGGTCAATGAATCCGCGAATTATGCAGGTCTCTATCCATTACAGGGTTGCCACTTTGAAGGTCAAGAAAAGGTACGTTATCGATGCGGGGACTGACGCACATGTCGTCGACCGTGCTGTCAGTATGAGCTGTTAGATCTGAGCCACTGTACGCCAGCACCCGGAGACTGAAGAGACGCGCGCTTTTAGTGCCCCCGTGCGCCCATACCGAACCGCCGAGACAGCGGAATTACTTGCGTTCTTTTTTTTCCCGCGAAGGTTGGCAGGTGAGCTAGAACCTGCGAGATATATCTACTAGCGCGGATACAGACAAGGTTAATGAATGGTTGGAGGGGCGGAGAGAGAGGGGAACGTCCAGGCATGGCAGAGCGGAAGACGGTGGGAGGAAGCCAAGTCCATAATGTTTATTGCTTTTACCGCGAACGCGCGAGGCCGCCAGAACAGTTAACTTGCCCGCTTGTTCTCGTCGACTCTCAAGGACTAGCAGGACGCGCGTTTTTTTTAACGTAATTGTATTCGCGTCGGGTCAGACCTTTGCAGTCGTTCACTCTGAAACGTATTCGGAGACCCTGCTGTCAAGGACAGTACACTGTTAAAAATAAATTGGTTGTCTGTAAAGTCGGTTTACGGACGATAGTTTAACGTGACGTCATAACAAAACATTGATGAAATGATTGCATACTTTTATGAATTAAATTGAATCGTTTTTATTGAATTATCACTATTCTGTATGGCTACAAAGAAGAAGTGAAATGAAATCTACAATTTAATTGATAAATTTACTTTTATTTGCATTCATTAATTCAAATATGTTTATTACTTTAACGAACAGATTATTTTAACTATAAATTTTATACATGTTTGCTATTTAACTTCTTCCAATCTGTGTTATACTGTTAAGGATAGGACGATGATAGGAAAAGTAGGAAACGAATTGGAGTGTTTCAAGTTGAATGTGCCTCGAAAAAGTCAAATCGATGGTTGTTCCAATCGAGTGGAAGAGAGATAGATGCGGCGCGTACAATGAGCGTAACGGGACAATGGGCATAACGTGACCATGAGCGTAACGGGACAATGGGCATAACGTGACCATGAGCGTAACGGGGCAATGGGCGTAACGGGACAATGAGCGTAACGGGACAATGAGCGTAACGGGACAATGAGCGTAACGGGGAAAATAGCGTAACGGTACAATGAGCGTAACGGGACAATGATCGTAACGGGACAATGAGTCATCCTTTTTCGTGCGTGCAGCCGGCGTTCATTGATTTATTAGACGTTGTCACGTCAAAAAAGCTACTTTCTATCTGAGGATTTTTCATCTTAGAATATACGTAAAATAAACGAAGAGTTATTCATAGTTTTACTCAGGAATGCCAACGAAAGCTTTTTGAAAAATAAATTCTAATTCTGAACAAAAATATTTCATGGCTGGTTCGAAAAAATATATTTGACTACATTATTTACTTCAGTTTGACTTAAGTAGGATAGTTTTTGCGACTTGTTGAAATTTATTTTTTAAAAAACTAACCACGTTGAGCGGTTAACCTCAAAATTAATTTTTTTTTGGTTATAACGTTTCTTTGATTTTAATTTACTCTTTCATTTTATTCAAGATAATTTTTTTTAGAAATTAATAAGTTCAAACCTTTATTCCAACTAAACAAAGCATATTATTTAATACTAGTACCTGTATTCTATTTGCATAATTTTATGAAAAATAGCCTATTACTAAAGTGCAGTCCGCAAACATACTTAAGTTTTCCAATGTTGCCCGCGAGCTCTTACAAGAAGGAAACCCATGAATGGGTCGTCGAAGAAACTACACTGGGTTTTGACTTACAAGTTAGGTCTTGTGCAGCAAACTGTAAACATTCACGTGAAAACAAGAACTTTGTCTTTTCTGTAAACGTAAAGGGGAAAAAATGTTTATGATGGTTTTGTCGATACTACGAGAGATTTTGGTATATTCGTGTTCGAAGAAATCCATTGGTGATTTGTAAACGGTAAGCTAAGATAATTTAAGGTGAAACGTTTGAACATTCTACGGTTTAGTCTTTTTACCACGCCGTGAATTTTCACACAGATATATGGATGACACGACTTTTCCAAGAAAAACCGACAAAGTGACTGTCCAATAAATTATAGTTTTTTTACTGCAAGTGGAAAACGTTGAATATGCAGAACTTAAGGGCCAGATCAGTAATTTGAAATCAAATATTTGTTTACCGGGAGAATAAGGATAAAAAAAACAGAAATATTATTTATAAATAGAGTCAAAATATTTTAAAAAAATATATAAAATGGGCTAGCATTTATTTAAAAAAATATTTCAAGACTAGCTGTATTTTAAAACACAGTATTAGCGACTGTATTTCGTGATTGATGGAAATTCTTTCAGGTGCTTGTCCAATGAAGGCATACGAATCATATCTATTTTTGTGCGGAACAAAACGCGTACTGAATGGCCCGTCCAAAAAAGGCAATAACGGCTTCTCTTCCAGACAGCTGCCAATTAAAAGGGCAGGTCTTATAAACTCTGCCGTGTTGAGACTTTTACAAATTCAGCAGTCGACGAAGAGGACACATTTGGCAGGGTTGCAGATAACTGTGGAATACATAAACCCTGTTGCCGTTCTCTTTCGAGCACACAAATGTCATTTTCTGCGAATATTGAACGCGCGGTCAATATCCATACTTACCTATACATTTTTTTCCCCGAACAGTAAGGATGTGTCCTTTACCGATGCAGCCCTGAAAGGATATCGGAATTTTGTCGATGGCTAACACAACTTGCTGTATAGACCATTGGCGTAGATCCCAGGGAGGAGGGAAGGGAGACCACCTGGCATTGGCGTAGATCCGGGGGGGGGGGGGGGTACCACTTTGACCCTCTCTGGAATCAAAAAGCTCTTCTCTGAGGGGTCCCGCTTGAACTTGCAAAATCGTCACCTTGAAATGGGAATGATAAAAGTTATCATTAGAGACATGCAAAATTCGCGGATTCATTCGGTGATAGGCTATAATTCAAACACATATACCTCTTAGATAATTTTGCTATTGGCTTACTGATCATCTGGATGAATCTCAACCAGTTATAAACCCTCAACCAAAGAAGGATCGAATCACAGACAAACCAGCTGAGACGACTTACAAGTCGGCAGCCAATGAACTTGCGTTATTGGCCCGAGTGTACAGGGGTATGTGCAGTCTATCCTGAAGGCCATCGAAACCGCGAATTTTGCAGGTCTCTAGACTTATCATGTTCCCTGTCCCTCCCTCCCCCCAGGATTCCTACAGATTTTATAGTGTCAATAAAATAAATACTTTTGGGCAATCGTTTGCTTTCCGTTTACAATTTTTTCACGCTCTTATTTCAGGAATCAACTGTTTGTGTGACAGCAACAGTTAAAGATATAAGGGCGTAGACAGCAGTTGGCTGGGTAAGCCACTTAAAAACGTCACATTTATACTTTGAGGTAGCGACACAAACCCCTCAAAGTCCACAAGGATGCATGGATTGACGCCAGCTACTCGTTCTTTCACGAAAGGGCGGAAGGCTACATCGAAAGTCCTGTGGGGATCTTGAAAATATCGGAATTTCAATCTGTGCATCATTTAAGGACGTATGTCCTGTTCCAGGTCATAATTTTATATTTACATTTAATACGGTTAAACTTGTAGACTTTTTGAATGGCCAAACTTCAACAAAAAAAAAATACATAGAGTGCATACATTTTTGCATAATTAAGTGGCAAAGTTGGATTTTTAACATTTTTGTTGAGTCTTCATAATAAGAACAAAATTGAATAAATATTTGATCATTATTGTGTTTAAAGGTAATTCTGATAGCTACTGCGTAGTGTGGTTTAAAATTATTTCAGACAAATTGACTTTATTTTATTCAGTTTTTTTAATCATAAAAATGCTTATAATTTTAAAGCTAGATAATATTAAATATTTTTTTCTGAAATAAATAAAAATATTTTAAATAGCAGCCAGTAAAATTGACTTCAAAACTATAAAGTTCCAGTTTTGTATTCCATTTCATTCTCCCTGTCCATACTGTACAAAAACGTTAAAGATGTAACTTTACCAGCTTATTATGAAAAAGTATGCTATATATATATATTTTTTTTTTTTTTTCATTTTTTGAATGTTCAGCCATTCATGAAGTCGGCAAGTTTAACAGCGTGGAATGGGAAAATCACCCTTAAGTTAAAGTTTTGAAGGATATATAAGGCTATGGCCGCGTTTATAGACCAAAAACAAGAATCGAAATAAACAAAAAGTTTAAAATGATGTAATTTAATACACGTTTATGAACAACGCAAAAACTCAACGCAAAGAACGCCCAACTTTCAACTTCTTTCGTTTCGGCTTGCGTTCCCACCTCCCATATTTTTGAAGTAAAGTATTCCTAAAACTTTAAAGACGCAGACGTTTTTTGTACAGAAGGCCACGATATAGATTTTATTACACACGTGACGTTTTAACTTGTTAAACTTTCACACGGTGAAAGAAAAAAACCGCTTTTAAATAATATTATTGGCAAATTTTTCATGTTAAAACAAGAACTAACGAAATAAAACGAAGAAAAAAAATCTTCTTCTGCGTACACAGTGGATATTGATGGGGTTTTCACCATCATTTAGAGAGTTACTTCCGGAAAGTTTGTGGGAATAGTACATACATTAATATTAAATTTAAAGTCAGTATTAGAGATATATCAATTTTTGTAATGAAGTCGTAAAAAGACGTGGCTTGGCTTATGTGTGTTTGATACATCAATTTTAAACACTACAAGATTGTAGGTCTTAAAATCCGAGGTAGCATATGTCTGACTCCTAAGGATGACTCACAGTAACCATTTTTGTATTTCAAAATTATTCACAATATTATGTTATTTTATAATTCAGTTATCTATGTTAATTATCTTAGGGCTTTAATTTATATCAAATCGACCGTCACAATGTATATGTAGGGGCAGGCATTTTTCGCGAATAAATCTGAACGCCTATTAGACTGCAACAAGGTATACCCGCAGCATCGATTTCTTCTTAGTGATTAGTAGAGACATGCAAAATTCGCGGATTCATTCGGTGATAGGCTAGAATTCAAACACATATACCTCTTAGATAATTTTGCTATTGGCTTACTGATCATCTGGATGAATCTCAACCAGTTATAAACCCTCAACCAAAGAAGGATAGAATCACAGACAAACCAGCTGAGACGACTTACAAGTCGGCAGCCAATGAACTTGCGTTATTGGCCCGAGTGTACAGGGGTATGTGCAGTCTATCCTGAAGGCCATCGAAACCGCGAATTTTGCAGGTCTCTAGTGATTAGCGGCTGTCTGCGAGAGAGGTCGTTGCCTTGTTTGACCGAGCCAATCAGGACGCTTTTGCTTCCGCACTGAATTACTTGTGATTGGTGTCGTGACAATCGACATGTACCTGGAAGAAATTCGCCAATCACGAAACACGGACGATGCTACAGTGTTTTAATTTATAACTAGTCTCGAAATCTTTTTCGCGAAATATGCATGGCCCTATGTATATGCTACCTATTAGTACTTACTTATTGAGTCTAAATCACTCCACAATAGTAGATACATCCGTGTGAACCCGGGCCGACTCGCTAGTAGTTTACAAACCCCGGCCTAAAGCGTCTTCGGTGGAAGATTTCGGAAACTGCCTTAGACCATGCGTCGTCCGGCTTCTCGTGCTGTTGATCGGCGCCGCCGCCAGGGGCGCTGAAGTTCGGGCCGCGGCTCTCTTGTTGACGTCCCCCCCCCCCCCCCCCCCCCCGCCCACAAGGGTTCGGGCGCTCGCCGCGGACTTTCGGAACATAGCCGTCGGCGACGTTGCCAAGTCGCTGTGGTCTGCGGCGACGGCCCTTTGCCTCGGAGGAAACCACGCGACTTGAGAACTGCTCCAGACATCCGAGTGGCGTCTGCTTACGAAAAAAAAAAATTGGTTGTCTGTAAAGTCGGTTTACGGACGATAGTTTAACGCGACAACGTCATAACAAAACATTGATGAAATGATTGCATACTTTTATGAATAAAATTTAATCATTTTTATTGAATTATCATTATTTTGCATTGATAAAAAGGAGTGAAATGAAATCTACAATCTTATTGATAAATTTACTTTTATTGGCACTCATTAATTCAAATATGTTTATTACTGCAACGAACAGATTATTCTAACTAGGTATAACTTTTATACATGTTTGCTATTTAACTTCTTCCAATCTGTGTTATTCTGTTAAGGATAGGACGATGATAGGAAAAGTAGGAAACGAATGGGAGTGTTTCAAGTATAATGTGCCTCGAAAAAGTCAAATCGATGGTTGTTCCAATCGAGTGGAAGAGAGATAAATGCGGCGCAAGCGTAGAATGAGCGTAACGGGAAACATCGTAACGGGACAATGTGCGTAACGGGACATTTTTTCGTGCGTGCAGCCGGCGTTCATAGATTTATTAGACGTCATCACGTTAAAAAAACATTTAAGAATACGCTAAGGGAGAATGATATAATAATATGAGTAGTTCTGTTGTTTCCCTACTAAGTCTTAAAATGAGATTTTTGAAGTGAAAACTTCTTTAGCCGCGTTGAGCGATTTTTTGTGGGTGTAAAACTTACGGGATCGCGTCACCGACATGCTAGTGACATGTTGCGCCAGACTGGCGACGCGCAGCGGCCTGTGTACATGTATACGCATATATAGGTACACTAATACACTGTACATACTCGACTGTATCATGTGCGTGTTGGATTCTTTTTTGGATGGGTAAAAATCTTGTGAGTTCGCATCACCGACATGCTGTAGTAGCAGTAAGTGAAGTACATGACCTAGGTCTGACATCACTGGTAAGTCATAGCTAGGTAATGCATTTTTACTTAATTTTGACATACCACTGACATCTGTTGTGACTAAAAATTATACCTGTTATCATCCTGACATCCTACTTATATAATACGAAAATAATTTTCTTGCGTACATTTGTCGTAAAAATGATGTTATATTACACATTTTAAAAAAAAAAACATTTTTAAGTTTTCAATTTTTTTAGAAGAATTTAAACGGCTAAAAGCTTGTTTTCAAAATAATAATTAGGCATAAAACAACCAGTACAGCTTCTTAAAAGCACTCAAAAGACTTGCATTATACCTTTATCTTCATTTCTCTGGCATATAATGTTATGGTTCATGGCTCAAATCTCACAGCTGTCCTATGCACGATAATAGGACTGCGCGCCAGCTGAGAGGAGATACCAAGCTAGAAACACTTATCATCTCGCCTCACTAACACAAATACACCCCTGACTAGGCGACAGGTGTTTTTCGAGAGGGAAAATATCTGAACGCTAATTTAAAGCAGTTGTCCATTATTCGTTGCAATTTGCGATCGCCTTCAAGATGAGCCATTGCCTTATTTGGCCGAGGTCAATTGGAACGCGTTTGCTTGTGCACAAATATTTCTGTGATTCTTCCAACGGCAATGACATTATATCTGTACCTTAAATACACTCTATTTATCACGAAATACAGTCCATGCTATACAGTGTTATATCACACATCTAGTCTCTAAAACTTTTTCCAGAAAATAATTCAGACAATATAAACCCAATACGAAAATAAAGCAAAAAAAAAATAACATTTTTTGTAAGGAATGGAAAAAAAGTTTAAATCATTAAATAAATTGTTTTTGTTTCAACATGAATTATTTTGCAAAAATTATTAGTTTATTATGTCAGAATAAATGTAACTTCTGACAATTTTTTTTTCTACGTGAAATATCTTGACCTAATCGCTTATCTCTCAACTTATGGTAAGGAAGTAGTTTGCAATAAAAGGCTGTTGACCCTAATTTACTACAGATATAACGGATTTCTGCATTAGAGTGATTAGCATTTTGAAACACGTACACGTTTCCTGGGTATATCGGAACAGATGGTAGTCCTACATCGGACAGCAGCGAAATTCTTATTTAGTTAAAGGTTAAATAATCAAAAATACATTACGAAATCATAGGTAAAATAATGACTAGAGATATTCAAAATTCTCTTATTTTCCATTACTAGGGAAGACTTCGTATTATTTAATAAAATCAAAAATGTGTCAAGTGTTGATTGGGTGGTAATACAGCTGTGGCGTACGTACATTAAATTGTTTTAAATCCTCCTAATTTCAAATATCGATAAAAGAACGAATGTTTACAATCAAGTCTGTAGCCAAAAAACCTTTTGAATTTTATAGGTCAATGGTAAATGATGGCTAGTGATATATGGGTTTGCGTTATTATTTAGAAGTAGATTCAATCTGGAAAAAAACATCACGACGTTCTTTGAGATTAAAAATATATATACACAAAGAATGAGTCTGAATTCAATCTAAAAACCTCGGCTGTAGTTTCATCACGACAAAACAAGTTGATAACATCTATTCGACTTATGGTCCAAAGTGCTTAAGATCGCTTGTAACAACACCAATCACAGTGATTCAAGGCGGAAGTAAACGTGTCCTGGGTGGCTCTGTCAAACAAGGCAACGACTTCTCTCGCAGACGGCTGCCAATCACAAGGAAGAAACCACAGGTGCGTCACTGAAATTGAAGCTAAACAACACAATTTTTGTAAATAATAAAGAAAGTATTTACACTGGAACAATGAGAGTCTAGATTATGTTTAAATGAATGAAGTACTATAACCACCGCGAATTGTGTTGGCTGTATAAAAAATTATTTAACGAGTAATATTTTTATTTTCCACATATTTCTGTGACGTTTATACAGAATGCCCAGTTTCAATGGTATATTATAACAGTTTAATTTAGACTATTTACAACAAATAAAACATAAAATTGACGGTAAACTAACCAATTTTTTTTACAAACGTTCAATATGCGCACTTTCAGCTATACGGCACACATTTAACCTACAGTCCAATTCTCCCCACACTTTGGTTAACAAGTCCGGAGTAATGGAAGCAATAGCCTCTTCGGTTCTGTGTCTCAACTGGCAAATCATTATGTAGCGGAGGAACGCAGATACGATCTTTTATAAAGCCCCAAAGGAAAACCAAAATCGCATCGTGTTATGTCAGGTGAACGTGGAGGCCAGCGAAAAAGAGGTCTGTTGCCTCGACCATCACGAACAATCCAACGGTCAATGACTTGGACGTTCAAAGAGATTCCGATGGGGAGGGGCTCCATCATGTTGCCTAATAAAGTTTACAGGTTCACCCTCTACTAATTGGGGAAAGAGACATTCTTTCAACACAGGTGGCGCTGTAAGCGAGAAAACAACTAAGTATTATACGCGTGCGCTTATCTAGAACTGTTTGAGTTACTATTTAATTGTGACCTTGAACCAACACACTGCTACGCTTACAGTTGATAATATTAAATTTTACAACTGGGACATTATTCTGTTGCCAAACTTTACTACCCTCAATTATTTAAATTGAAATAATTCTCCTACAGCCACAACATTTGTGGAGGTTGTAGAACTTCGGTTCAATTAAACACAATCCAGTCGCTCGGTGTTTGCAATAGAATGGTTCTTCCTTTCCAAAGATAACGTCTAGGTTTATAAAGTTATTTATTATAAAGATTCTTAGTTGGATATTTGAGGTGTCATTTAATTAGAGGTTTTCCTTGTAATCCACAGTTCTGAAAGATCCCCGGTACAGCTAGTTTACGTCCCTTGGTAGTTTTCGTGCAGGCTTCCCTGATGCCTGGTGATGTTATCACGATATCTCAGGGTGGTGGAGGCTTTTATAGTGTGTTTATTGTCGTTTTGTGAGTTAGACTAAGACGCAGTCATCTCATCTCGTTTCACTCCATTTCATTCATTTCATTTCATCACATTTCATTATCATTTTCAGTTTATCATTTCATTTTTTTTCACACCGTTACAGCTTGAAACACGTGTGTACCAGCCTACGGAGGCACTGCAGACCACAGGTCGTGGAGGAGGAATTCAAACTGGTGCTGACTTTGCAGCTGGAGTTTGTCGGTGTAATTCCGACTCGGCCTGTATATGCAGACCGCTCGTGTCGCGTGTCTCAGACTGGTCGTCACTGGACGTGGCGGTTTGTGGCGCCGCAGCCAATATAGCGGTTAATTGTGCCCCCTCCCCCCCGCAGATCACATGAGCGGCCATCGGCGCTCTCGAACCACGCGGCGCGCTGGCCTGGTCGTCTCGGGAGTTGTTTCACGGCGAGGAGCCACGCGTTTGGGCAACTACAGTAATAACAGGGTCGGCTCCGGACACGTTCGGGACTGGCTGTCACACACACGGGCTTCACAGGCTTAGCCGAGGCCGTTTGTGTTCGGAGGCGATAAGGTCGAGTCTCGCTCGTGTCGTAAACGCGGCTCTCGTGACGCCCCAAGACCTCTTCACGGAATTCTCAAGGAATCACGAACCGTCTAGTTACTGACGGAGTCGGTTTTCTATGTTAGTTACGAATAGCTCATTAAATTACCGCCTCGCAGAAAAAGAATTGTCTATATTTTTACAAAAGAGTCCTTTGGAAACCAGTTGCAAAGAAAAAGTCTTTAACTCTACAAGTTACTACAACACATGTCTATGATTATTTTTGAAAATATGAAATACAACCTTCGAGATAGTACTGGGCATTTGTTACGGAAATGGTTGCATTATTTTATATTTTAATTCAATATAAATATTTTAAACAATTAAAAAAATATTAAAATATATCGATTAAACATTATTTTGAATTTTTTTATTAGGCTTATTAATGCACGCAGTTTATAGTGGAAAGCTATTCAGGGAACGGTTTACAAATAACTTCAACTGCAAGGAAGATACCGAAGCACTGTTTTGTTTTGTAAATGTAACATAAATATACTTTAAAATTGTAGATATTTGTAAATTTGTAATTTTAAATGAAAAATAAAATTGTATTACTACGAAATCGTGTTCGGATTCAGATCCTTAACCGGGCTGTCATGATTTGAGTTGTCCGAGTATCTCCAACAGTAGAGGTTATTAGTAAACCGTTCCCGAATAGCTTTCCAGTATTAAGTGCGCGCATAAATAAGCGCAATAAAACAAAATACAGTTAAAAAGGCGAATATTCTGTTATCTTTTCCATAGTTTAAAAAACAATTATGCTTGAATGAAGCCATTAAGATATACAATTATGCTCCAATTTTCGTAAGAAATGCTCAGTATTTATCTTAAGAAACTTACGTGCTTTTTACTTACAAACATAACCATAGTCATTTTTAGTACAAAGTTACGATATTTTTCTTGGCAACTAGTTTCCAAAAGAATCTTTTGTAAAAATACAGACAATTCTTTTTCTGCGTGGCGGTAATTTAATGAGCTATTCTATTCGTAACTAACATAAAAACCGACTCTTGTCAGTAACTAGACGGTTTAGGATTTTTTTTTTTTACTTCGTGATTCATTGAGAATTCCGTGAAGAGGTCTTGGGGCGTCACGAGAGCCGCGTTTACGACACGAGCGAGACTCGACCTTATCGCCTCCGAACACAAACGGCCTCGGCTAAGCCTGTGAAGCCGGGACGCTCCACCGAGGTTTTACGACCCTCGAGCGACAGGCGCAACCCGCCTTTACACTGTAAAAAAAAAGCTATTTTTAAATTGGAACTGAAATAATTTACGTTAAGTTACAGATCGTTGTTGTTGATTTGTACATTAAATGAAAGCAAATTTTCCCTACAAAAAAATTTTAATACTCGGAATAATGCTGGATTCACATTTCTTGCACAGGAATTCACACTTTGTGTAGTCTTAGATAGGTCTAATCCAAATTTTCTATTATCCGAATCCCGAATTCGAACCGCAAAGAGTGCTTCGAATAAACCCCTTCAATCCGAATCTAGGTCTCAAAGGTCCGAAATAAAATCACGTATAAGAAATGAAAGATGTTAATTTGGTGTTTAATCATTTAATCATTTTCAGTGTTTTACTAACGAACTAAGATTCCATAATCAATACATATTCATAATCACATGTTAAAAGTTAAATATCGTGAGGAATAGTAACAGGACAGATTATGTAGAAAAAAATAAGTAAACCCCAGAGATTATTAGTGTTTAATTTTTTTAATTTACTTATTTCCTCTTTTAATTGTTTCCAAATATTTTTCTTTATTAAATGAGCATATTAATGAGTATAATAAGCATAATAATGTCAAATTGTTGATTATTCAATTATCTTAACCATGGTTTGAAAACGTATGCGTGTACAAAACATCTAAAACCATTAAAAATTATTTGCCAATTTTTGTAAGCCCTACCAGAAATATCCAGTGTTTTTTTTTTTGAAAACGTATTTCACAGATCACCTTCTAGTGATATAGGCTAGTTTAGTAGTAACTCAAAAAATAAAATTGTTATCCTTGCAACACAAAAAATAAGTAATATGTATTGTTTCAGAGTAAAACACTGGTGTATGACGGTTTGGTGTAATGCAAATACTATAATTTTTTTATTATAAACTATATCTAACACCCAGTAAATTAATGGCTAAAGTCTGCTGTTCTGCTACAAAAGCATAACCGATTAACGATAGTGTGATATGCAAAAATAACCATAGAATTGCGTTCTATAAATTGTGGCCGGCAGGGCCACATTTTTACTTGTAATTTATTTTTGTTGCTGGTCTCTAGTTTTATATGGTTTTTTATTTCACGTATTTTTACGCCTTTTTTAATTAATGTTAATTTATCTGTAAATTTTTTTTAAATTATATTTGTTTCTGTTAATTAGTTATACGCCTTTTGGTAGCTATCGATTATGAGTTTAAGAACATCGATTGTGTTTCACGTAAATACCACTTGGCGAGCGCCCGGCGGTTGGCTGATGACGTCAGACATTCGGCTTGCCGGGAAGAAAAAATCAGCTGGGGCCGCGGGTGTGGGTGCCGAGCGACCGTCGAGGACAGAGCCATGTGACGGCGCGGACTGGTGTGCCGGACGGCAACGGGCGACGAAGAGTATTGGGATGGAGGCTCCACGCTGGGTGACAGGGCAATGGATTGCCCTGTGATACTGAACTTATTAAGGTAAAGAGAGGCCGCAATTTTGATTTTTACCCTCGTGGTGCTGCAGTGGTTTTTGGCAAACCTAGTGAACTGTGTATTTTCCCATACTAAATTTTATTTGGACGGAACTTTTATTAGCCAGTTTGGTGAAGAGGCCCATTTGTTTTCACACGTTGTTCCAGTGTGGGATTTTTTTAAAAAAGGTCGCCCGTTTGCCTGTAGTTGCAATAAAAGTATAAGTTTGGAAGAAACGAACATTTTGCAATTTGTTTTTGAGACTTTGTCATCGGAATTTGCATACGTAAAGTTGGCATTTAGCTAATATATCAGCTTGTGCAGTATTATTAAATGTATGCGATCGGTATTGGACTACATGCGCAGCCTGATGTTGGTTGGTGCGGCCATTCTACGTTTTTATAAAATCATTGGCAAGTTAATAAAGAAGTAAGACTTTGTTTGAAGCTGATGATAAATACTTCTGTGGTAACATGGTTATGTTACGTGAAGAGTTTTTGCTACATTTCCCTTAAAAATAAGATAATTTTTTTTTGATCATCGTTCACGCCTTTGTGAATTCGTACCTATGGCCCGGCGTGGCATTAGACTCTGGAGTTGGTGAGGAAGGTCAGGAAGCCAGCGTACGCCTAGGATATTAACTTTGTTTTTTTGGCAAGTCTTTAGCAACGAACATCTGAAGAAAGACTAAACCGTTGATTGAGAGTTTAAGAACTTTATTTAAATAAATTTTTTGTACTTCAGTTTTATTATTGTAGAATTTTTTATATATTTGTATTGATTGTCTTGTTTGTTTTTTTGGTATTAGGGCAGTCAGTAAATTTTGATATTTTATAGTGGCCACGCCTCACGCCCTTATATATTTTTATACTTGTTGTTATCAGTATTTATATTTTTACGATTTTTTAAAGGTTATTGTTAGTATCGCAAATGGGGATAAGATGCTGCCATTATTAACGTCAGCTTTTGTAACTAAGCTTGTATGGTTATGTATAGTAAAAATTATTTTTGCAAATTTCTATTTTTTAATAACATACGTCCAAAGTCTTGCCTCTTGTTTGTTTAATGGTTACTCTACTATTATATCCTTTGAATTTTTTGGCCTGACCCCTGGGCAGTGGTGTGGGGAATTTATATTGTTTAGCTTTTTATGCCTGGTTTTAATATTTATTTTTTCCCTTCGCGCCCAGAGTGAGTCGGGGACGCAACCCCTCTTCCAATTGAGGAGGAAGAAGGGTCACAAAATTAACAATCTTTTATGCCTGTAGTATTACAAACTATTTCTTCGCAACTGGGTACCAAAGAAATATTTTTTAAGGGTATAGTTAATTTTTCCTTTGAACGCCCTAAATCAACGAGCAGCGCTGATAGCATAGCGTGGTCCACGAATGGTTGGGTATACATAGGTAAAGACGGGTGTGTCGCGAGATAGGTCCGTATACGCATAAAGAAATATATACATTTTGACGTGGCAACGTCTAATAAATCGATGAACGCCGGCTGCACGCACGAAAAAGTGTCCCGTTACGCACATTGTTCCGTTACGCTGTCGGCGAGTGCAGTAATAATAGGTTATGTTACAATTGACTAAAAAATTATGGTGATTCATATAATTGATGATAGATATTTGATTACAGTTTATTTATATGAAAACTTGTTCATTATTATATTTAAACTTTATAGCTAAACGCCAGTTTTTAAAATTAATTACAAGTCATCTACACGTGAACTGTTTCGTCGACTGTTTATAAAGTGAAGTGAAAAGTTAAATGTGGTTTTTCATTGCTTATTACAACAACAATTTCGGCAATAAAGGTTAATTATTCTTGCATTTTAAAAATCTGATTACTAGTATAATTTCAAGTATTTATTCTTTTATTATTAAAATAAAAATGATTCAATTTTATTCATAAAAGTATGCAATCATTTCATCAATGTTTTGTTATGACGTTGTCACGTTAAACTATCGTCCGTAAACTGACTTTACAGACAACCAATTTTTTATGTGTAAACATCTTAGCTATACGTGTAAGGCATTTGGTGGGAGTCATTTTGTGAATGGAACGGAAGTCGAATGGAACGAAAATGTGTAACCACGGTGCTGCCAATTGTAGCGGATGGCGCAAGCCAAAATTCACAAGTCAAAGGTAAACTTTATAGTATTAACTGTTACATTAATTTCAACAATATGAGCAGAATTTTAATAAAATTCCTTGGCGATATTCAGGTCCAAATGCGGGGTTTAGTATTTTTTCCAAGTCTTTCCTTTTTTTTCGGAGCCTTTTGATTATATAGTTTAACCTTTCTCTCTGCAAATCAAATGATTCAATAGTTTACGTAGCTGCTCTGGCCACGAATACCAGCGGTGGGTGAAGCAACCACATGTGATTCGCGTCTGACCACCACGGTTCTCACAGGAAAAGGGAAATGTTAAATTATTAACTTTTTAGTGAATTTTAACAAGATGGGCACTATTTTAATAAAATACATTGTCGAAAATCAAGTCCAAAGCCGGGGTTTAGCATTTTTTTTTCAAGTTTTTTTTGACGTGACAACGTCTAATAAATCGATGAACGCCGGCTGCACGCACGAAAAAGTGTCCCGTAACGCACATTGTCCCGTTACGCTCATTGTACGCTTGCGCCGCAGATATTTCTCTTCCACTCGATTGGAACAACCATCGATTTGACTTTTTCGAGGCACATTAAAATTGAAACACTCCCATTCGTTTCCTACTTTTCCTATCATCGTCCTATCCTTAACAGAATAGCACAGATTGGAAGAAGTTAAATAGCAAACATGTCTAAAAGTTATAGTTAAAATAATTTCTTCGTTAAAGTAATAAACATATTTGAATTAATGAGTGCAAATAAAAGTAAATTTATCAATTAAATTGTAGATTGCATTTTACTCCTTCTTTGTATCCATACAAAATAGTGATAATTCAATAAAAATGATTCAATTTTATTCATAAAAGTATTCAATCATTTCATCATTGTTTTGTTGTGACATTGGCATGTTAAACTATCGTCCGTAAACCGACTTTACAGACAACCAATTTTTTTGCTTTTATTGGCGCCGTTTGATTACATAGTTTAAAATAACGGTCTGCTAAACAAATTATTCAATAATTGAAGTAGCTGCTTCGGCAGCGAATTCTAGCGGCGGAAACTGTGTGTGATTCGCATCAAGAAATGTAGATGGAAACACAATTTTTTTGGTAGTTTTTTTTCACCAGGGGGTTTCTTTATTGTAACTGATAGCCGTCTGCAAAATAAGCCATTGCCTTATTTCACTTAACCATTCAGGAAACAGTGTCGACAGCAGACATGAACCTGGAAGGAACTCAACAAAGCTACGATAATTCCGCGAATTCATTGGGTAGCAGATAACGTATACATAGGGACCAGAAAAATTCGCGGGTTCAATGTAGGATGAACTCCATAGTTCTACGTACAATCGGTCAAATGTCACCCACTCATTGGCTGCTGTCTTGTGAGACGTCACAGCGTAGCAGCCTGTGATTCGATACAGCTTTGGTTGGGTGTTTCTCATTGGCCCAGAGTCATCCAGGTGAGTTGTGAGCCAATAGCAGAGGCAGCACTGAGGTATAACTATTTGTATTCTAGCCTATCGCGAAATGAATTCGCGAATTTTACCGGTCTCTACCTAGCGCGAAATGTAATCGCGAATTATTCCGGTCTCTACGTATACATCTACTCCACGTTGATGATTGGACTGCAGTACTCTCTACCACACCCTTGATGCCTCAGAGCCGGCTGTAAACAAGGAGGAGAGATGTGGTTAACCAATCAATTGTGATCCGCCAAATAATGTAACCTTGTTATCAACCAATGAGCACTCCAAAGGTATAAACGAGCTGAGTCTAGCCTGGAGTGAAATGATAATAATTGAAGTTATACCAATTCCTCTCCAGGTTATTAACTGTCTCTTGGTCGTCAAAAACACTGTAGTCCAATCATCAACGTGAAACAAGTTTATGTATGGGTTTCAAATATACTTCTCTACCAAATGAATCCACAGAGACCGGAAAAATTCGCGGAATCATTTCGTGATAGGCTGAAATTCAAACATGTGTACAATTCTGCTGGTACTACTATTGGCTCACAGTTTAACTGGAGCTCTCTGGGCCAATGAGAGACTATCGACCAAAGAAGCGGTTCAAATCACCAGATACCCAGAGGAGACGCCTCACAATTTAGTACCCAATGAACACGCGTGTTTACTTGAGAAATGCAGAGGATAATGGAGGCTATCCTTGAGGTCGTTGAATCCGCGAATTTTTCCGGTCCCTATGAATCCATGTAAATAATCGTGGCTTTGTTAACACCGTTGTGACAAAAAAAAGTTTACATTATCTCCCCCTGCCACCCCGTCAGTGTACACGACACCGCTGTTCACGAGGGCAGTTAGCTGACTATACCCCCCACCCGCTTTTGCATTTTAATCCCAAAAATAAACATCCCGCTCGGCTCTCGTCCTTTCCCCGCGCGAACCGCGAACCGCGAGCTCAAACGATATTCACGCCCCGATCGTTCGCGACCGTTTGGCGCGTGAAATTTGAAACGGTTCACGAACATAAAGAGCCAGTTTCATAACGCACTTCGCGCGAGAACTACTCGGCCAGTTCAATGTGGCAAATATAATACAAATTTCCACTGCGACGAGGATTTTATTTTTTCATTACTTCCGTGAAACTGGTGTTTGAAAGCCAGTTACAAATTAAGTTTATAATAAAAAAACCGGGTGAATTATTTTGAATGGGGGGAAAAATACTTATTTGTTGGCCTTCACGATTATTTGCGCATTTACTGGGTAGCAAAATAGACTTGAAGCATACGTGCATTTGCTCCACGTTGGTGATTGGACTGCAGTGCTCTTGACACGCCCTTGATGCCCCAGAGCCAGTTGTAAACTAGGAGAATTAGTGGTTAACCAATCACGTGTAATATCCTGCCAGAGGATATGCTCTTGTTATCGATAGAGACCTGTAAAATTTGCGATTTCAAATCCCTAAATGATTGATTCCATGATCATCTATGCACTCGTGCAACTTACATCTGCTGATTGTTTACTGACTCGTAAAACCTGTTGACTGGAATGATCGTGATTCGCTAATTCTTCTGTTAAATATTTTTCATTGGCCCAGAGTCCTTCAGATAAACTATGGCCCAATCACTGAAGCAAAATAATGTCAAAAGTATTTGGACTCAATCATATCGCGAAATGAATCCGCGAATTTTACAGGTCTCTAGTTATCGACCAAAAGGCTTGTGTATGTATAGACTAGTTTATTCTAGCTTGATTGCATTTGTACTCTCGGTTTATAAGAATTTTTTTTTTTGCTTTCAGTAGATAAGCTTTCCTGGAAAAAAATGTAGTAATGTAAAATAATAGGAACACTCGAGGTGTAAAGCACAATCAAAGAGAAAAAAATTTCAATGTTAAAAATTTTCACCTTCAATTTACGAAGAAAGCTGGTTACAAATTATTCAGGGATTTCGTAAATTTACGGACACTGAATTTAATTACTTTGAACATTATTTCAAAATAATATCCTTGGTAGATTAACAATCATTCAAAACTGGTTAAGTCTACAAAAAAAACCTACGTTTGTCCACGCGTGTGTTTATCTTTGTTTAGAACGAAACACGCAACTAGGAAGTCAAAATACGGCGTAGTTTCTGCGAAGATTAAGTTATTTGAAATTACGGATAAGTAGGGGCAAGCATATTACGCGAAAAGATTCCGAGACCAGTTGAAAGTTAACTCACTGTAGCATCATCTGTGTTGCGTGATTGGGTGAGTTTTTTTTCTCGATTTATATCGATCGTTTCATAACCAATCACAGTGATTCAGTGCGGAAGCAAACGCGTCCTGAGTGGTTCGGTCAAATATGGCAATCACTTTTCTCGCAGACGGCCGCCATTCACAAGTAAGAAACCGCTGGTGCGGGTACACCTTTTCTGCAGTCTATTAAGCGTTCAGAATTGTTTTTCGCGAGAATTGCCTGCCCCTACGGATAAGTCTACGTTTATCTGAGTAAAATTATTTGTTGAAAATGTTGTCGATTTGCTGTAATTTAAAGCAGTGTATTACAGTTGTACCTGCAGGTATTAGGATCACACGCCTGGAGAGATGCGTTGCCTGCTTGGGACGAACGGGTTTGAGAAGGTGGCAGAGTGTTACGAGGCTGCTAGAGACGAGGACCGGCCGGCCGGGTCGGCGCGCAGGCCTGACGGGTTCCCAGGGACCACCCCGCACTCTCCTGGGGCAGCTTCCCGCCCTCTACTGCCACGTGGACTTCCTGACAACCAAGGCTTTGAATTTTGTTATGCTTGTACAAAAGTAAACTGCAGACTATTTGAAGAATCAATCTGTGTGGCATATCAATATAGATAGCATCAGTTTGCTAACTGAAGGTTACATTGCTGTAAAGATTATTTACATAACCAACCATAATTGTTAGAGCAGATATTCCAGATCGAAACCCACGTTGTCTTTAAGAAATTATATTTTTCAGATGAAAATAATTATGTCTGAATATAAAATTTGCGAAAATTATTGTAAAGATTTATAGGAAAAAATATTTTGTAATTTGACTCAATATGTTCTGTTTTTCCTTCTTTAAATACAGGTATCTCAATTGCATTTTTACATGTAAAGATAACAGTGATAATTTTTTAGGCTAGTGTTGAAGATGTGTGTTAATAGTGGCGTGAAATTGCTAATACAGCTTTTGATTACAAAATTAGATATGCCATCAAATCCAGCGGCTTTACTTGATCTAAAAATTATAATGGCCGACATAAACAGGTTCTCAGTAATCGCTGGTACCGATATACTAATAGCATGATAAACTACAGTTTTCATTAACGGAAATGTTAACGTCTTTCGTTTGAAGGAAGTTTTCTGAAGACCTTACATATGATTAGCAACGTGTTTACAAAATGATAAGCTACAGTATAGGAATATTGATAGAGTGCGTCATTCACAAACAAGTTAAATTTTTCCCTATTACCATCTTTCATACGCTTTACATATTCCCAGAAACTGTTAGGGTACTCTTGAGTTTATTTATTATATCAGTATCCCACTTACTTATATCTGATTTGAGAAGAGAAACGTGAATATGATAATCATTTTTATGTTTCTTATACATTTTATGAAAATATTCTTTAGAATTTATTATTTTAATTAATTCATTTGTAAGTAATATCGGATATTTGCTGTGGTAATTGGTCGTGAGTAAATAATGGTTGATGATTGTTTGTGTACTGCTAGTTAAAAAGTCTATAATTTAGCTAGCATCATTCATTTTATAAATCGATTTGATAGTTTTATTTACTATACCTAATTGTGAATTGAATAGTAACTTTTAGATGCTTTAGATTTTGTAGTTTTAAAACTACAAGTAGAAATTATTGCAGGACGATGGTCATCTTCATAAATAAGGGGAGTCACGGTTTAGGCAACCTCTTCTGTGTGATCTGATCTAACACTTTTGTAAATGGTAGAGTGAAATCGAACTCTTCCCGATAAAGAAAATTAATGGTTTTCAGGAGTTAACAACCTTTCATTTTATTGTAATAATTTAATTTTTTGCGTATGATTGCTAGTCAAGTATATACATCGCACGTTAAAATCACCCAAAACCAGAATATGATTTGCGTAATTACTAAATTTTTCTTCTAGGAATAATATGAATTCATTATAGTCTGCAACAGATAGTTGAGGTGATAATGATAGAGAACCTAAAAAGGTTGCTGTATATTTTTTTTTGACTTTTAACCCTTGTGGTTTTTTTTCATTATTTACGGCAATGGTTGGTTTTATAAAAATATGTCTAAGAACAAATTTTGATAATATTTGTAAGGTTTAGAAAACATTTGAAATGATTTGATAGTGTGCCTCCTAACTTTCAACCTTCAACCCCTGATTTTTCCACCACTTGCAGTAATAGTTGGTCACATAAAAAATATTTTTGGTGTTAGTTGTAGATAATATTTAGAAGTTTTACAGTAAATATGAACTTATTTCATTAAGTAAATTGTACGGAAGCTATGAATATTTTTGTATTTCACCCCCTCCTTTTTTTACGCCTTGTTGCAATGGTTCGTCTTATAAAAGGTGTTCCAAACAATAGTTTTGGACAATATCTGTAAGGTTTACAAATAATTTTAACAGACTTGATAGTGTACTAAAAAGGGAGTATAAATTATTATTTTTTTCCTTTAATCCCTGTTTTTTCCACCGTTTGTAGCAATGATTGGATCTAACAAAATTTATTTCAGTCAAAAGTTTTACATGTTATTTAAAAGGATTAATGGTGGGCCTACTAAGGCAGTTATGCATTTTTTCGTCCTCCCAGCCTTGTTTTTTTTTTCATCTCTTGCAGTTGTTGTTGATCGTATCAAAAAATTTATTTTTCCAAAAGATTTTGGCGTTACTCTAACGGCTAAAATAAATTCGTACGGACGCGATATTTGTGATATTAAGGAAAATAAAGTGATTTTTCTGTTTTAAAAAAAACCTTCCCCATTCGAACCCTTTTGTTAGAACAATTCTTGCATTTGAACATGAATTAAAATATTAAATTATGCTCAAATTAGCGTAAGAAATACTCAGTATTATTTCCAGAAAAAAAAATGTTTTTTCATACCATATCCATGAGTTGTACAAAGTTAAAATATATTTCTTGTAGTATTACAAATTATCTCGTGGCAAATGGTTTCCAAACGAAACTTTAGTCAAAATACAGAAGAAATTTTTTTTTCTGGGCAGAAGTTTTGCGTCGCACAGAAAGGTCCTCCCGGGGAGAGGGAGGGGGGGAAGGGTGGGGGGGGGGGGGGTGTTCGTGACTTGCATATTAATGCGCGGGTGACATAAATTACGGATCGTTGGTCCCCTGAACGCAATACGTGCCGACACGGTGTCGCCTTGTTACGGAGACCGCCACACCTTAGCGGCAGCGACCGCCGCGTCCTCACAAATCGTTCTACTTCACTTAGCGATCGTTATCAAAAATTAAAAAAAATAAAAGAACGTTACGGGTAAAATAATGCTGTCGCTTTGGATTTATAATGCATTAGATCATAAATATGGCGGCACGTCTCACCCTTTCCCCGCCCTGCCCCCACTGACCAACCTTTTTTTTTTTTTTTTTTTCGTTCCTCGGATGAACGACGATCCCATAAACGTTAGTACTACGTGTGCGGGAAATTAACTACCATCAAATCTGATGCACTTTTGCCTCATATGCATATTTCACATAATTCATCGCCAATATTTCAGAGGCCATCATGAACTTTGAAAAATCGTGAAAAAATTAAAAATTCCTTGAGAGTGAAAGATTCCTTATAAACCTACCCCCCTTTTTTCACAGCTCTACTAAAACCCGTTAGTTATTAGTATCCTGTAATAATACATCATAAGTTTATCGAAGACAACAATTCACTCTTGCGCTGAGTTATTGTTAGTAAAATTAGGCATAAAATACGTGCCAAAAATTATGATATTTGGCTTGGTGGAATACTTATTTTCGCCCACACCAAATGAAATTCAGTATTTTTTTTCCATCGATCCAGCAACAGCTGTAATATATTTTTCCCCTCCATTACATATGGGAACACAGTTTATTTTTTCTAACGTCGTTAGCATAAAAATTTAGTTTTTAGGGAAACCATTTCAATGTTGAACAAAATTCCAGCACTTTTATTTTTGTGTTACTGTAATGTTTTTGTACTCAATAATGACACTCTTTGGATGGTTGTAAATCAGTGATAGATATGGAGAAATAACGTGGCAGAATTATGTTAGCCCAGTTCATGGTACTCCAATGTGACAGTTATGACTGTGCTGTAGTAAAATGTCTCGCTGTGGAGTTACAATAAACAATGGTACAAACTAACCTTTGTTTGTATTTTATACAGAAATTAAAATTTATGTACCAATTTCGAACAAAATCGTGTGAAGAAAATAGCAAGCATTATTACGTGGACATTTTGTTCAATTTCATTCGTAAACAAAAAAACATTAGATATCGTGAATCATTTTTCAAAAACAGAAGTTCTTTTTCCTACATGGAATCTCAAGAAAAAAAATTCCAAACGTGGATATATATATTTTTATTTTTGCAGAAAAACCAATAAATCTGAAGTTTTTCCATCATTTACCAAGTTAATTTTCCGAGAAAAAAAATTTGCCGATGGGAGAACACCGGAAATTAGGAAAGCGGGAAACGGCGTGGAAATGGAGTGTATGTCCTGGGGTTGAATTTTTTTTTGTTTGTAGCTCGCTCGAAACCGCAACGTGTACCCGAGCGAAAATCGTTAATTAATTCTCGCTCGCCCTTACGTAGCGCTTCTACAAGCACGCAGTATCTCCCTTTCCTACCCCCCTCCACCCGCTCAGCAACAGTTTTCCTCGCAGCACTAACTAGCGCGAGGGGCGGACTTCCTACTTCGGGGAACTCCGGCTAAACTTCGGGCGACTTCGGTCTGTTTACGTCACAAACAGTAATCTGTTGCCAACATTCCGCGCAGACACGGATTCAACTCTTCCTTCTCTGCGGATTTCGCTGCAACCCTCTCTTAATCCTTTCCCCCCTTTCGATCGAGCGACCCTGCTTGGAGCGAATGCTTCCTTTTGAGCTGCACTCGTCCTAGTTATTTATTTATCCCTTTAAGTCTCAACGGGCTACCACCGGTGACGACTTTGCAGGTTAACAAGTAGACAAGTCACCAAAGTGCATAAGGCTAGGTTTACGAACCACACGAGAAACGCACAAGAAAAGCTCGATGCCAAAATGTCGGAACACTCGTTCGTAAATCACGCAGAACTAAAAGATACACCGCAGGTCTGCCAAGCCTTTAAAACTTAGGTCCGTTTCGGCTCGCTTTTCCCGCCTTCTGTGTTCGAAGAGAAGTACTCCGGAAACTTTGAAACATTATGATTTTAGAAGGTTGCGATTTTCTTTTCATCTGACCAACAAATAAACTTCAGCACAGTCTAAGAAAGCATCAATTATAAATCTAATTAATGACAATTTCACACGTTTTCATGACAGTCGTAAATCGTAAAAAGAAACCAGTAGAATAATTTTTTTAACAGTTTTACAATTAGGTAGATTTCGAAGAAAGACTGCCTACTGTAGGCGTTACCATGGTGTGACTTCTGAACATTTTTTTATATAGTTTTTCGTTTCATGATACATACACCCTAAAAACATCGTAAACTCAAAAGTTTATATCTATTTATATATTACATTTTTATGTACGGAGTAACTGCCGTAATTTTACACAAATAACTTACAAACTGATACATAAAATATAATAATGGAAACTGCGCTCTAGTTCGTAAATGGGCAAAATCTCATAATATTAAAAATACCACTTACGTTTGAACGTATTATATATAAATCACATGACTTGTGCTGAAAACTGTTGTTTGAATATATTTTTGATACGATCAACCATAACTGCAAGGGTGAAATAACAAGTATTGGAGGACAAAAAAATTCATAACTCCCTTAGTAGGCACACAATCGATTACGTTCGAATTGTTTGTATCATGTAATTTTTATCTAAAGCTTATGTCAAAAATATTTTTGATAAGACAAACCATTGCTGCAAGGGGTAAAAAAACATGGGTATAAATTTAAAAAATCACTAAACTTTAAGAATTATCTACAACTTTTTTGTGAAAAAATCTTTATACAACCAACTACTATTGCACGGGGTGAGGAAAAAATGAAAAACAAAAAAAAAAATCTGTAACTCCCTTGGCAGTATTAAATCTGTTCAGATTGTTTGTAAACTGTATGAATATTACCACAATTTTTTTTCCAATAATTTTTGACATGACCAACCATAATTATAAGGGGTGAAATTAAACAAGGTTTGAGGACAAAAAAATTCATAACTTCCTTAGTAAGCTGTTCTGTTTGTAAATATTATAATTGTTATCTAAACATTTTGTCTGACAAGGCAAACCATTACTGCAAGGGGTTGGAATAAAAATAAATAAAACTTCCATACCATATTTATACACTTTCTTACCATTCTTATTTATTTAACTTTCTAAATATTGTCTAAAATTTTTGCTTGAGTAAATTTTTATGTAACCAATCATTACTGCAAGGGGTGGAAATAACAAGGGTTGAAAAAAATCATAACTTGTTTATAGGTATGCTAAAAAAATCCGTTATAAATTATTGTAAAAATTATAAACATTATCTAAAACCTTTGGCTGAAACAATTTTAATGAATCTAACTATTTTCATAAAAAAAGTACTTGAAATGAAATAAAATCAATACTGCCTTGCTATCATATTCATTCGAATACATTTAAAACCATCTTAATAGTATATACACCTTGGTACGAAGCAAATTTTTATACGACTACATATTAGTGCAAGAGATGAAAAATATTTTTTGAAGTTCAAAAAACTTCATAACAATGTTAGTAGGTATAATATGAAATTTGTTCTAAGCTATTCAATGCTGGATGGATTGAGTTCAAAACATTCACTACATTTCCATGCATGGAATATGAGAAAACGTAGTATCAGTCGTTTTGGAATATTGGGCAACATATGGGATGTCATGTACTTTAAGTTCTTAAATTGGTCCAGAAGTTAATAGAAATTTCCAGAAGAAATAAGTACTTCGAAATTCATCTATACCTGCAGGATGTGCAGAAAGGTTGTTTTTTTAAGTTGTAGTTTTGGTGACATCTTGCAACATTCGTTATTTTATTTAAGTACGTTGTTTTCTTGCGTTATTTGCGTTGATTCCATTTCGCAAACCCCACATAATACCGAGGAAGTTATATTGTCTTGGAGACTTTGAAGAGCCTACGGCATCCTGTTTCTAGTGTGCCTAATGTTTACCCAAAATGTATTTCGTTTTTGACACATCGTGTAGTGTTACTATCGGTGTGGCAAGTGAGTACTGGCAACTTTTTCGAGGCTTTAATGAATTAAAAGGGTCATGCAGATTTCGGGAACAGATTCTGAGGCTAGCTAAAAGTCAAATCACTGTAGCATAGTCTGAGTTTCGTGATTGGGTGAGTTTTCACATACATGTCTACTGTTACAACATCAATCACAGTGATTCAGCGTGGAAGCAACTACGTCTTGAGTGGCTCGGTCAGATAAGGCATCGACTTCTCTCGCAGACGGCCACCAATCATAATGAATAAACCGTATACCGTGTTGCATACTAATAGGCGTTCAGATTTATTCGCGAAAAATGCCTGCCCCTATGAATTAAATGTGTCAAAGATAATCATGAAAATTTCATAATTATTTTAATTTGTGAATAATATTTAGTTAATAATTAATACTCAGTTATTTAATTGATTTGGTATAAAAAATTATATCGTTCAATTTTAAATTTTATTTCAGCATGATTAATGTTTAGTTTTTTTTTCAATTTCTAAATTAATATAGTAGTAGGACCTTGCACTTTCCGCGGAAGAATTTCCACATCAGCTGAGTGTTAAAACCATGTAGCATTGTCTGTGTTTCGTGGTTGGCTGGGTTTATCTCAGGCACATGTATACTGCCAGCGCACCAATCACAGCCATCCAGCGCGGAAGCAACGGCTTCTCTTGCAGACGGCCGTCAATCAAAAGGGGGAAAAAATCAGTAGGTGCAGGTATTTTTCGCGTAAAAAAAATCTGAACACCTGTTAGAATGCAACAAGGTACACCCGCAACAGAGGTTTTCCCTTGTGATTGGCAGCCGTCTGCGAAAGAATTCGTTGCCTTATTTGACCGAGCCACTCAGGACTCGTTTGCTTCCGCACTGAATTATTGTGATTGGTGTGCCGACAGCAGACGTGCAACTGAAAGAAAGTCGACCAATCACGAAACACACACGATGGTGCAGTGGTTCAACTCTTAGCTAGTCTCGAAATCTTTTCACGAAAAAAAATCATGGCCCTACTTATGACTGTTGTTTAAAATACACCGCCAGTGTCATTGCGATAGAGTTCACCAATTATCAAATCAGCAATGATTCTTAACCAAAGTGCTGTTTAAAATGGCAGACAGTATCTAAAAAATTAAAAAAAATTCGCCCGTTTTTTATTGGTTAGAATAAAACGAACAATACTTCAATCATAAACTGGAAGTTCGCAATATTTCTTAATCATGTATTCAGTGGTGACAGGTTGTCTTTGTTATTTTAGTTGTAAACCCACCTTAGCAATCTACACCTGTGCTGCAATCTGTGGTTGTTTTTGATCTTAGATCTCGGTATACGACATTTGGTAGGAGTAATTTCGCGAATGGAACGGAAGTCGCATGAACGGAAATGCGTAACCACAGTGTTGCCATCTGTGGCGGATAGCGGAAACCAAAGTTCATAGAGACAAAGCGAAACATTAATTTATTAGAAGTTTAGTGAATTTCAACAAGATGGGCACTATATTAATACCATTCCTTGTCAAAAATCACGTCCAAATCCCGGGCTTAGTACATTTTTCCAAGTCCTTTCCGTTTTTATCAGAGACAGTTTCGTTGAATAATTTAATCTTTCGCTCTGCAAATCGAATGATTCGATGAGTCGACGTGGCCGCTCCAGCAGCGAATTCTGGTGGCGTGTGCGCAAACTACGTGTGAATTCACGTTAAATTTTCGTGTCGCGAGTTTCGTGTTAATAGGTGAACACGAGAACACACGAATTTGCTCGTTTCCGAGGTTTGTGGTGTTTACACAACACTGGCGAGTACTGAAAGACTAGCTCACAATTTTTTTTTTAATTTCCCCTCCCCCACTGAACCCACCAACAAAAAAAAAACGAGACGAGACACGCTCAGCGAGACAGAAGCAGGCGCGCAGTTTAATTAATTCCCGCGTGGTCGTCGGAAATTGTCGGCGGAGGGAGACCGAGGCGCAGTCGCACAGAGAGGAAGTGTGTGAAATTAGCTGCAGGGGGGTGTTTTAACAAGCGAGACTGTGCTTCACCCCCCCCCCTTCCTAGCCCACCCGTCCTCGTCCATCGTAGGGAGTCGCTTCTTCGTGGTCCGTCTCACCCGCCCGTCAATCACGTGACATCCAGCCAATCAGATGGCCCGAAAAAAAAATTCCATCCGTCCGTCCGTAGAAACCTTCCCAAGCTTTAACTAGGGACCGGAAAAATTCGCGGGTTCAATGACCTGTGGGATGAACTCCATAGTCCTACGCACACTCGGTCAAATGTGACCCACCCATTGGCTGCTGTCTTGTGAGACGTCCAAACGTAGCAGCCTGTGATTCGAGACAGCTTTGGTAGGGTGTTTCTAATTGGCCCAGAGTCATCTAGGTTAGTTGTGAGCCAATAACAGAGGCTGCATTGAGGTATAACTATGTATTTGTAATTTAGCCTATCGCGAAATGAACTCGCGAATTATTCTGGTCTCAAGCTTTAAATTTCGACGGACGGACGGAAGAAATCATAACCTCAAAAATGTCTGAATGGCATTTGTTATTATTTAAAAAAAAAATTGTTTTTTTAATTTCAAAGTACTAACCATATTACGTTTTTAACTTGTAATTGAGTTTGATATTTGAGACACAAATTATCTGAACACATTAGTAGAGACCTGCAAAATTAGCGGATTCATTTCATGATATGCTACAATTCAAATAATTATACCTTAGCGCTGCTTCTACCACTGGTTCACTGTTAATCTGGAGTAATGAGGGCCAATTAGAGACCCTTGCTCAAAGAAGTGTCGAATCACAGACACTCGGTCGAGACGACTCACAAGTCAGCAGCCAATGAACAAGTGGCATTTGCCCGAGTGTGTAGAGTGTAGTAGAGTCTATCCTGAAGGTCATTGAATCCGCTAATTTTGCGACAGGAAAAACTCGCGATTTCAATGACCTATAGGATGGACTCCATGATCATCTATGCACTCGGGCGAATTGCATCTGCTCATTGGTTACTGACTCGCCACACCTGTTAATTGGGATGCTCGTGATTCGATACTTATTTTGTTTACAGTTTTTCATTGGCCCAAAGTCCTTCAGATATACCGTGGGCCAATCACAGAAGCAGCAAAAATACAAACATTTTGGATTCTAACCTATTGTAAAATGAATGCGCGAATTTTTCAGGTCTACAAATTAGTAACTAAAACTCCACGGTGACTACGAAAATATATTTATACATAATATTTTTAAGATTGTTTAACAAATAATAAGTGCTTTGCGTAACCGGAAAACCTCTGTACAATATATTTCCACAAAAATATGAGCCTTACTAAATATTGGCAGTAGGCGAATATAAAAATATTATAACGGACGTGTAGATCATTGTTAGAGACCGGAAAAATTTGCGAATTCATTTCGCGATAGGCTAGAATACAAATAGTTTTATCTCAGTGCTGCCTCTGTTATTGGCTCACAACGCACCTGGATGACGCTGGGCCAATGAGAAACACCCAACCAAAGCTTTATTGAATCACAGGCTGCTACGCTGGAACGTCCCACAAGACAGCAGCCAATGAGTGGGTGGCATTTGACCGAGTGTACGTAGAACTATGGAGTTCATCCTGCAGGTCATTGAACCCGCGAATTTTTCCGGTCCCTAATCATCGTGAGTCCATATTTAAAACCACTATAACCTACAGTATTTTTTACGGAATTCCAACGAAAAATTCGCCTCGCACAAACGAAAAGTTATTCGTAGCTCTGGATAACTATTAGTAGAGACCGGAAAAATTCGCGGGTTGAATGAACTTCAGGATAGACTCCAATATCATCTACACACTCGGGCAAATGCCAACTATACATTGGCTGCTGACTTGTGAGTCGTCTCGACTGGGTAACCTGTGATTCGACACTTCTATGAGTGAGGGTATCTAATTGGCCCTGAGTCCTCCAGATTAACAGTGAACCAATGGCGTAAGCCGCACTAAGGTATAATTATTTGAATTTTAGCATAACACGAAATGAACCCGCGAATTTTTCAGGTCTCTAACTATTAGCTTACTGTTCTTCTAGTCGGACACCGTTGTCGTACGGTCGAATAGGGGCGTGTTCAAATAACTGCAGGTTGTCCAGTTTTACATTCTAGTTTGCGACAAAATGAATCCGTGAAATTCGCGAACCTAAATCAATGACTTTTTTTTTCTTGTGTAAATATATTTTTATTTAATAAAAAAAAATATGCGTAACACAAGATAGGCCTACTATCTCAAATATTGTTTACACTTTCATGTTTATTACAGTTTTACTA
This sequence comes from Bacillus rossius redtenbacheri, assembly GCF_032445375.1. Taxonomy (NCBI): domain Eukaryota; kingdom Metazoa; phylum Arthropoda; class Insecta; order Phasmatodea; family Bacillidae; genus Bacillus; species Bacillus rossius. The sequence continues at coordinate 70,630,254 of NC_086333.1, read as the reverse complement.
GTGACGTTGCTAGTTCAAATTTCAACAAAGAAGCTTAGAAATGGCCAGAAAAACGGGTACAATTTAAACATTCTTATATCGTAACTTCACACAGGCTCGATTTTAATGGTAATTAATGTTTTTATAAATTTTAAATTATTTAAAAATTAATATCAAAATAAAAAAAAACTTAAACAAAATACCCGTAAATCAAAAGCATCTATGCGTTATTCAGAATATTTTAATATGTGGTTATGAAAAATACTACCTTTTTAATATATAAATGAATAAACTTCAAAATGATCAAAATGCAATTTCTTAGACACTAAGTGTTATTTAAAAATAATTATTTGTGAACTTATGTCTTCGTCTAAGTCATGGCCATGGTCCACGCTTTTGAATTTATAAGTTTTTTTTTTAATGTATTATTTGGACTGCAAAATGTGTTTTAAAAAATACCTGGAAGATAGCGGGAAGTTAATAATCTTATAGATAACTAACACAATGTTAAATATCTTAGACGCTATGTTTGTTCCAACGCAGTTTTCTTTGTCAATAAATTATAGGTATTTTGAAAGTTGCGTTTATGTATTGTGATGGCTATTAAAGTTTAGAAAGTGTATTCCAAGATATTTTCACTATAATAATGATACATTTGGCACACTAATTTCGCTTAGTTAATCCCTCGATGTTCACGAAAGCGAATAAGTACGTGCTGCCACACGTGGGTTCACCATTTCGACTACTTCGGCTCGTCGTTATGGCAGAAACGCGCATGCGTATTGGACTTCCAACCTGTTGAATTTCGTCGTGCGCGCATTCTAAAATTTTCATCTCAAAAGTGCCTCGAGAAGCATAAATTCAAAAAATGTTAAAAGAAATTCAAATAACTGCGAGGAACATTAATCGCAAACACGCGCTTATACTTGAGCACACCGCAATGTCCGGCGAAGATACGAGTTACGAAGAAAACTCCTTTTTTAGAGTGGTGCGAACTTTTGTGAAGTTACATTCGTTTAAAAAAAGCCAGAAGGATGTAAGGCGAGAAATGACTTTTAAAGAGCTGGCGGATATCTCGTGAATGGGGAAATGATAAGGTATGAGATGGATGTGAAGGGAATTTTATTGCCTGCGTGAAGCGACGGGCAGGAAGTTAGAAAGCCACAGAGAGAGAGAGAGAGAGAGAGAGAGAGAGAGAGAGAGAGAGACACGCAACCAGGGAAATATACAGAGTGAGTCTGAATTACACCGACAAACACTTCGGCCTTCATGTTCATCAATAATAAATAAGTTGATAACATATTTCCGACTCATGGTCTAAAGCGCTTCCCAAAATTGGAATACGCTCTTCAAGTTGGAGCTGAAATAGTTTAAAATGACAGAGGAAGTGGTTGTTATGGTTGATAACTAAGCGTCCGGATAGTGTTCAATTGATAAGAGACCGGAAAAAAAATTCACGGTTTCACTACTTGATAGGTTAAAATCCAAACCATTTTATTATTACCTCTTCCTGCTATTGGCCCCACAGTTCCTCACGTGGACTGAGTGACAGTCACTACTAAAGCAAAAGAGTAAATTCTCCACGGCAATCGAGTTTAGATGTCTGATAAGTAGGGGCAGGAATTTTTCGCGAAAACATTTGACCTTCTATCAACGGTTTCTTCATTGTGATTGCGAGAGAAGTCGTTGCCTTATTTGACCGAGCCACCCATGATGTGATTTGGTTCCATACTGAATAACTGCGATTGGTGTTGCAGCACTGGAAATGTATCTGAAAAACAAAATCACCCAATCAAGAAACACAGACGATGCTACAAGGTTATAACTTTAAACTAGTCTCCGGAATCTTTTCGCGAAATATGCATGCCCCTAGTGATAAGTACGAAGACCCAAAAATTTCGCGACTTTTTTTTTTTGGTGTCAGGCTAAAATTCAAAACATTTATGTTTTTGCTCTACAAACGTTTTTCTAATAGATTTGTTGATTTCTCAGCGAGAAACCATTTTTGTTCTTGTTAGTTGGACGACCATATTCGCTTACTTTTCTCCTAGCTGGGTTTCGTTGACTCACGGTGGCAGAGGGGCGTTGTCAAATACCTGCGGTCCAATCGTGAACACAGTATTTTATGGTCACGCCTCTTATTTACCATAAATAGAGACCTGAAAAATTCGCGCATTCGTTTCACGATAGGCTAAAATCCAAAAAGTTTTTGCATTTTTGCTGCTTCGGTGATTGGGCCACAGTATATCTGGATGACTTTGGACCAATGGAAAAACGTAAACAAAAGAAGTAGCGGATCACGAGCATCCCAGTTAACAGGTGCTGCGAGTCAGTAACTAATGAGCAGATGCAATTATTCGCCCGAGTGCATAGATGATCATGGAGTCCATCCTACATGTCATTGAAATCGCGAATTTTTCCTGTCTCTAACCATAAATGTTTTTGACGTGTTGATACACCCCAAGGATTACGGGCCCACTTCGAAAACTCTCAGTTCCGCTTGAAGCGTAGGTGCAAAGGAAGTGCTTCACTTCCTCGTCCGTGTACCGGGAAATACCACCTCGAACATCTGCCCTTTGAAGTATCACGTGACTTCTCAGTAGAGCAACGGTTAGTTCGCGGTTTTATTGGGCAGCAACGTAGACTTTAAACACAAATACACCAGCTTCAAGTTCGTGATTCAGCTCCTGTGCTTTCAACACTCCCTTCAAGACCCAGAGCCAATTACAAAAAAAGAAAATAAGTGGTCACCCAATACGCGTAACTCGCCAACGTATGTGGTTTTGTCACCGACCAATGGGTACTAAAAAAAGGCTTGATAATGTACAGGCAAACCAGGAGTGAAGTGAATCCCTGAAATAATCGAGGTTTTACTACATAGTTCTGTTAGTTTATAATGTTATTTGTAGCTGGCCATTTTTTTTTTTTCGTGATGAATGGCTGTAAAGCTCTTCCCGAATATCACGCACGGATAAAATTTGTGAACGCTCAATAGATTGCATTACTGTATATACGTGGAAATCTGAGAGAATGGCCATGCAGATTTTGCGAATAGATTCTGAAACTAGCTAAAAGTCAAAACACTGTAGCATGGTTTGTGTTTCGTGATTGGGTGAGTTTCTTTCACATACAGGTCGATTGTTACAACATCAATCACAGTAACTCAGTGCGGAAGCAAACGCGTCCTGAGTGGCTCGGTCAAATGAGGCAACTACTTCTCTCGCAGATGGCTGTCAATCACAAATGAATAAACCGCTGGGGCTGGTATACCGTGTTGCAGACTAATAGGCGTTCAGATTTATTCGCGAAAAATGCCTACCTCTACGTATAGACAAGTTGTGTATGATCAGGACTGAAATGAACTTACTAGATAATCGTGGCTCTAACCACAGGTCGTAAAATTGTTTGCCATATTAATTTTTCACGATGATAAACCCGTAGCTGATGTTTGTCTGTCGAATTTAGACTCACCCTGTGTATAAACACACCTCTGGGTGCATCATGGATCATTTAAATATCAGATGGAAGGCAGTGGACTGGAAGCCATCGCTCTGGAATGATGAATGGAAAGAGGTCACCGCTTGAAGCGTAAAATTAAATAGCGCGAAGCGTGAAAGATGACCAGGGACTTAAAACCGACTAGTTTTTTAAAATGAGATTTCTTTCGGCCTGTTTGTGCCCGAAACGTCACAACTGTTTTGTCTTAGGAAGCCTTCTGTGTTCTTATGTGCTGTAATCGTTGTTTTGCCAGATGATCTGTTTTGTATCATAGTTGGGTTTCCTTGTCTATCGCTGTGTTGTTAAAAGTTATTCTTTATTTAATGTTTTTGTAGCAAATGTCTCGTCGGTTTCAACCCACTGTGTCAGTCTGTGCTGTGATACTGTTCTGGCTTATTTCTTCTACGGAATACTATGTGCTGTCTATACATTTAACATTTGGCATCGGCTGATTCTGTGTGTTTGTGTAATCATTTTTCTTTGTCCGTTCTTCAGTTATTTTTTCTATGATAGGCGTATATAGTTTGAACCTGCAATGGTGTAGGTCCAAAATAATGTTTTAAATATTATTAGTTTGCTCTCACGGTCGCATGTGCTCCTGAATGTTATAATATATCATATACGGGTTGAGCACAGTGGACATATCTATATTACTCCGTTGCATTTACATGTGGTGGCGAAACTTTGATCTAAGAAGAGAACACATTTCGATCATGATTTTCTAATTATTAATTGCTGAATATTTTTTTTATGTTCGCAAATTAGACAACTTAAATAAATCTGACGTCAAAAAACTAGTCTGTATGTAAGAATCAACTTAACTCAAAAACTGATGATACAATTGCCATAAATTTGAAATATGTTTTAGACAGTAATTCCAGAATTAAATTACTTTTTTAAAATTGTGATATCGCAAATTTTTTTAAGAGCTGATAATAATTATACAACAAAAACGATTGCTAGTGTTATTACTTCTATTTTGACTGTTAATTAAAAAAAAAGTAAGTGTCGATTGATTTGTAAATCGATAAATAAATCCCCGTGAAGTATGTAAAATAAATTTAGATTGGGTTTGCTAAGTTTAATCAATTAATCCCATGCATAAAATATCAGTTGTTTTTAAAAATAGTTCACTCATGTTGATCTAAAAGTTAAGTAGGTGAATTAGTCAATCATGAAGTGGTTTGTTCTTTATCCTGTACGTAAAACCATAATGTAGTTCACAGCGAAGTTTTAATGTAACATTAGTGTACATATTAGTAAAAAATTACTGTGCAACTTTTCTATTTAAATAATATTTATTACAAATATTTTTGTGCTGTCATCATTTGTGTTTTTTTTATCGTTATATTCTGTTTTGGAAAACTATTGCGTTTGTTTCGTCTTTTCGTTTTGTCGTGTTTTTGTTTCGTTTCAAGCGTTGTGCTGAATTTTTTTGAGTTCAATATTTCTGTGTCGTCATCATTTGTGGGTTTTTTTCGTCCTCTTAGTACATTTTTTTTTTTTTTTTTTTTTTGTTTGTTGACCATATTCCTGTTACGGAATATTTTGTGGTGTTTATATCCTTGTTGACAACAGCAATTTGTTGCTTAATTTTGTTTTTTGGGTATTTTTATTTTTATTATTATTATTTTTTTTTTTAGTTTTTAGTTTTTCTTCAACAGAAAAAGTTCTTAGCAATGGCGTATGTCCAAAAACTTACATCAAGTAAATAACATTTCTTAGTTATTCTGCCCGCGCGAACGAAAGTGCGACGATAGCTAAAAAAAATAATAATGTTACATTCACGAAACAGGTAGTAAAAGCTAGAACCGACGAGATGTTTATCATGTTGACGGAAAAACATTTTAACCGCACGGGGAAATGAAATAGTAGCCAGTGTTGAAAATACAAACGTCGAAATGTATCCGGGTTACGCAATCTTGTGGCTTGTCACGACTTAACTCACTAGTTACGTGAGGTAATCGTGACTAGAGTCTCAACCTTGACGTGGCAGACTTCAGTACCCTTGAGCTTCTGTCCCCCAAACGAAGATTGTTTTGAAAAGTGGGAAGCCTGTTGGGAATAAATAAACAATTTTTACTGAGCGACTAACATTTCGGCGTGTCTGACATTCGTTGCTTATTGCTGTACGAGATTTATGTGCAAAACAACGTAAATGAAATCCAAATTCTTGAAATTATACTTAACTTTACAATATAGTTCCAGTGAAAATGTAAAAAACAATATTGCAAATATGCTGAACTGTATTCAATATCTTCAATAAGTTGCTATTTATCTTCTATATATATTAATCAATGTGTATATGTATATTCCCAATGTAATCCAAAACGGCTGGACCGATTTTGATGAAATTCTCAGGCAATCTTCAAATTAGCCCAGCGGGTGATCTTGTGACGGTTGGTAGTGATCGGAACATTTTTTTTTAATTTGTGTCATATTTTCAATTCAAATAAATACAAAATTAGTGGTTTTTTGGGAGTTTTGAACATTCACAATTAAAAACGATATTAAGGTCACTAGTTCATTTATATAGCCAATATTTACCACGATAACTTAACATGTGTAGCTACTAATGGATTGTGTGTGATTAGATTGTAAATTTTTGACATAAAATGTATTGCAGGAGTTTTACGATATTTCAGTAAAGGTAACAAAATAGTTACATAAAATATCATTGACCCAGAACTGTAAAGAGAATTCACACACCAAAACCATCCAAAAACAATCAAAAAACTACATGTAATGACATGCGTAGTAATAACATCGAACAAGACTCTTAACATTTCAAGATACATTTTTATTTTTATACAAGAGGTTATTTAAAAATAAATTGAAAAACGTTAGGTAATAAATACATAGAAACTTTACCATTTTGTGTTGTAGCTGAATGCCATGATAGTTAGAGCCACGGAAATTTCGCGGATTCATTTAGTCGCAAGCTAGAATGCAACCTCTACACTGTCGCACTGTGTTCATGATTGGATCGCAGTTATCTGGACACAACCCTCTACGACCGTGAGCCAACGATGTCCAGCTAGGAGAGAAGTAAGCGAATCAGGTAGTGCCAAATAAGAAATCAACCAATGGGAAAGTAAACATGGGTCGAGCACACCTATAACTTTGAATTCTATCCTGAGGCCAGAGGAATCCGCGAAATTTCCGGGACTCTAATGATAGTGACTCCATGTGCTATCGAAAAGCTAATCGGTGATAGGGTGCCGCCACTGTAGTAAGAAGTCATGTCCCCTTCTAAACTAAACCACGCTGAATTCGCAAGCAGTTGTTAATTTCTCTAATGGTCTTATATAGAGACCTGTAAAATTCGCGGATTCATTTCGCGATAGGATAGAGTCCAAATACTTTTGAAATTATTTTACTTCAGTGATTGGGCCACAGTTTATATGTAGGACTCTAGGCCAATGAAAAATATTTAACAGAAAAATTAACGAATCACGATCATTCCAGTCAACAGGTGTTACGAGTCAGTAACCAATGAGCAGATGCAATTCGCCCGAGTGCATAGAGGATCATGGAGTCCATCCTATAGGTCATTAAAATCGCGAATTTTTCCGGTCTCTACAAATAAGGCAATGGCTTCTCTTGCAAACGGCCATCAGAAACAAATCATAAATTACTTACATAATACGTAATTTCAGTCTAGTAAGTGAAAAAATATTTTTTTTTTTTTTTTTTTTTTTTGCGAAAAATCATGGCTAGAGACCTGAAAAATTCGCGGGTTCATTTCGTGTTATGCTAAAATTCAAATAATTATACCTTAGTGCTGCTTCTGCAATTGGTCCACTGTTAATCTGGAGTAATGAGGGCCAATTAGAGACCCTCACTCATAGAAGTGTCGAATCACAGACACTCAGTCGAGACGACTCACAAGTCAGCAGCCAATGAACAGGTGGCATTTGCCCGAGTGTGTAGATGATATTGGAGTCTATCCTGGAGGTCATTGAACCCGCGAATTTTTCCGGTCTCTAATCATGGCTTGTAGACTCAAGGTCATTTAAGTGTACAAACATTTGCATTCTTGACTGTCGTCAATGTCCGTGCAGGTGGGATGTTCATCCTAACCTATCTTATCTAAGTGTGTTTGGTTTAGGCGGGACTTAAGCGTGGCCCAAGCTATTGCCTGTACACATCAACATGCTGGGCTTAAGCCATTTGGGAAAAGGAGCGTGCAAATTAGGTGCTTTATTTGGGGGTTTCTGGCCAGCCATGGAGGTGATTACTTCCATGACTGACGACTAGGGGCATGCAGATTTCGCGAAAAGATTTCGGGACTAGATGAAAGTTAAAACACTGTAACATCGTCTGTGTTTCGTGATTGGGAGAGTTTCTCCCAGGTACACGTTGATTGTAACAACACCAATCACAGTGATTCAGTGCGGAAGTAAACGCGTCCTGAGTGGCTCGGTCAAACAAGGCGACGACTTCTCTCACAGACGGCCGCCAATCACAAGGAAGAAACCACAGGTGCGGGTATACCTTGATGGAGTCTTATTAGGGTTCAGATCTTTTTGCGAAAAATGCCTGCCCCTACTGACTACCCTATTCTACTCCCTAGCCAAAATATATCTGTTACACTGGATAAGAACCAAATATCCAGGTGACAGGAATTAAGGTTCTGTCACACACGCCATGTTAATCTCTCTTCTTTTTTTTCAACATTACATTTATTTAAAGTCTTTAAATAAAAAAAAATTGTCTTCACATCTCCCTAGCACGCGTTGTTCTGCAGCAAATATTTTAAACAGATATACACTTAGTGTAATGTAATGGACGTAAAAGGGCCGCAAGTCTTTGTATTTATCATTATTTGCGCGAACTTTCATACCCATGATTATAGAGACCTGAAAAATTCGCGGATTCATTCGGTGATAGGCTAGAATTCAAACACATATACCTCTAAGATAATTTTGCTATTGGCTTACTGTTCATCTGGACGAATCTCAACCAGTTATAAACCCTCAACCAAAGAAGGATCGAATCTCAGACAAACCAGCTGAGACGACTTACAAGTCGGCAGCCGATGAACTTGCGTTATTTGCACGAGTGTACAGGGGTATGTGCAGTCTATCCTGAAGGCCATCGAAACCACGATTTTGCAGGTCTCTGCCCTAGCCCTAGTTATTCATTGTCCTATAAATCACAACACACCTAACATTACGAACAACACAGAAGTAAGTTGATCGCGCCGAGACAACCAGCAGACGACTCTTGCTCGAGAGGAGAAGCATCGAGGCCATCCTGCAAGTAGAACGTTCAAGGGCGTACCCCGAGTTGAGAGGCCAGAAAGAGACTTCGAGTAGAACAAACCTCCGGCAACACTGCGTCTGGGCGGTTGTTACACGATAACCGATAAGTAGGGACCGGAAAAAATTCGCGGGTTCAGTGACCTGTAGGATGAACTCCACAGTCATTCGTACACTCGGTTAAATGCCACCCACTTATTGGCTGCTGTCTTGTGAGACGTTCCAGTAAAGCAGCCTGTGATTCGATAAAGCTTTGGTTGGGTGTTTCTCATTGGTCCAGAGTCATCCAGGTGAGTTGTGAGCCAATAGCAGAGGCAGCACTGAGGTATAACGATTTGTATTTTATTCTGTCGCGAAATGAACTCGCGAATTTTTCCGGTCTCTACCGATAAGTAGGGGCATGCAGATTTCGCGAAAAGATTTCGAGACTAGATGAAAGTTAATACACTGTAACACCGTCTGTGTTTCGTGATTGGGTGAGTTACTCCCAGGTACATATCGATTGTAACAACACCAATCACAGTGGTTCATTGCGGAAGCAAACGCGTCCTGAGTGGCTCGGTCAAATAAGGCAACGACTTCTCTCGCAGACGGCCGCCAATCCCAAGGAAGAAACCACTGGTGCGGGTATACCTTTTTGCAGTCTAACAAGTATTCAGATCTTTTTGCGAAAAATGCCTGCCGTTACCGATAAGTAGAGACTGGAAAAATTCACGTGTTCATTTCACGATATGCTAGAATCCAAACAACTGTACCTTTTATTGCTTCTGTGATTGGCTTACAGTTTATCTGAAGGACTTTGAGCCAATGAAAAACCTTCAACCAAAAAAGTATCGAATCGCAAGTGTCCCAGTTGACAGGTGTCACGAGTCAGTAGCCAATGAGCAGATGGCATTTGCCTGAGTATGTAGGGGGTTGTGGAGTCTATCCTAGAGGTCATCGAAAGCGCGAATTTTTCCGGTCTCTACCGATAAGTTTACCGCCGACGCCGTGTGAAACCGACTCGAAGGGGAGCTTGCGGGCCCGCCTTGCACGTGTAACAAAGGCCTGTTGGTTGGAAAACTGTATGAAAAAATGGCGGAGGGGGGGGGGAGAGAGAGAATAGGCTAGGAAAGAATCTGTGGGGTAAAAAGGTGCGCTTCGCAATACGAACGCCGTCTCGCAAGCTACGAACGAGGGCTGTTTCGTCTCCCGTTTATGGGAGCCAGACCATTAAGTGCAATGTTCCGCGTTGCTTTTCCATGCTGCAGTGCAACCGGCCGGCGATATATCGCTACACTTCTGAGTCATAAAATATTTTTTTCGCATCTGCAGCTTCTATTTCAGCACCCCTCCTCCCCTTTTTCCCCCTCCCACCGAGGTGCTTAGGTCGTAATTCTGTCGACTGCGACTTGCACTGAAGCCGCAAGTAAGCTTTGCAAACTTCGATCGTAAAATTCACGCTCGGTTGAAGTGCGCCAACCTTGTGTTCCATGAATGCCTCTTGGGAGAAATTAAATTAAATTTTTAAAGCACTTCGTATCGTTAAAAAGGGGGGGGGGGGGGTTGTCTGTAAAGTTGGTTTACGGACGATAATTTTACGCGATAACGTCATAAGAAAACATTGATGAAAAATTGCACACTTTTTAATTTTCAAATATTATTTACAGATTTTGCAAATTTAATTTAAATAATTTGTTTAAATATAATCACGAACAATTAGTTGAAAATCCCGCCTTAACCTGTTTGATATTACCTATAGAAGATTTTCTCGCACGGTGGTTGGCCGGTTCTTGCACGCTCTCTCAGGCGGAACGTGACAATTTTACGGAACCTTATGAAGTGACGAAGCAATTTTCTGCAAAATATCCAGGGCAAAAAAAAAATTATCCGTGTTGACTTTTAATGTTGTGTGATTTAAATTTATGTGCGTAAATTTAAAAAAAAAATAAGACCTGTTTGTTTCATAACTCTTACCCCTCAAAGTGTCTCTTTTGTTTGATTATTATTTATTTAATATGAAGACATGGTCATTATTAAATGAAGTGATTTTTTTGCGAAACAATCTGTTCACTCACTGCGGACGTTTGAATGAGAATTCACTGCCTTATTTGGCCATTCAGAACGCGTTTGTTTTCCCAAATAATTGATGTGATTCGAGTGCAGACTGTGGGCATGCGCCTGAAAGAAACTTAATCAATCACGAAAAACAGTGTTTTAGCCCAAGGTTTGAAACGAAATATTTTTGCCAAAAATCACTAGCCCTACCAATGAGCATTCTAAAGAAGCCTGATAAACACAGGCAATTTTTTTGTCCATTCTGGAGTGAAATTAACCCTTTAAGTAATCGTGTCTCTAAGAGGTGGTCAGTTTTAATTCAGAATTTGAGGTTTCAATCTTTTAACACTGCTGTTATAAGCAAAGTAGGCTCGTACCGCTCTTGTATTAGCTAATAAGAGAACAGGTGCTTCATTATGGTTACAGAAAGTGTGTGATTTGTATGTGAAAAATCACGGTATATTAAAAATGTCAATTTAAACAATTCGATAAAATTGTTGTAAACATTTGGACATGTTTACATGTTTATAATTATTGTTGTATCTTAACTTTATGGGTTTTTCGTTATCTTAGTAAGAGTAACTATACATTTTTATGTAATATATGTAAATGCTGAGTTGTGCATGGCGCGAATACCCAAAGATATTCCATAGTTCATCAGTTGAAATTGATATTTTGTATATTATTCTTCTTTATTGAACATTTATTCGAGATGTATTGTTCCGTTTATTACTGACTTCGCATCATGTAGGCACTGTTAGCTATAGTCTTCGAGTATTGAATTCTCGCCAGGTAAGAAAAGAGGTTGTTTAATTATTCTTCCTAGCTTAGATGCTCGCTTGTCGGCCATTTCGGGAGGAACGCGGAGACTTAAGTTGGGAACTTCGGAGCGAATGGACGTTCTCTGTGCGCGTGACAGTTCCTGGGTTCGGGAACTGCGCGCAGAGGACAAGAAGATACGTGGCTACCGCGTAATTAGTTATTTTTACAAGTCTTAAGTGAAGGAAGTCTGATTCTTCGTCGTACAGACTATAGGGAGTCGCATTTCGCAATTAATTTTACTACCACGTCGGGCGAATATCCGTCAGTGTGTGTGTTGCAAGACTTCCGATCATCTTCATGCTGCAGTTCCTGTCTGCGCTGGTGAGACCTGCCCAATCTAAAGATTTTTCAGCACACCTGGAATGGCGTCAACAGTAGCTGTCATCATCAATCAGTATTGCTACTGGATCGTAGTTTAGACTTTCTTTCACAGCAAGACTGCTCGTATATCCTGGAAAGCTGAGGACGAGATCAGTGGTCGAAGAGAACGGAGTTTCAACTGCCCTCCCCTGAACTAAGCCGGATTATTTCCTTACTAATAATTTATTTATTAGCTAGAGGCTCATGCAATTCAATTTAACCCTGGACATTACTGGAATTAGATATAGGTATCAATGGGTCGTCGCGTGCTAGGAAAGTTTGTATAAAATTTAGAGTTATCAAAGTTATCATTTTTTTTGTCTTATCTCCTATTATATTACTTAATAAACTATGATGAATTTAAATGTGGTAAATTTATAAACCCGTATGATACTCCTTCACGTTGACCTGATACTAGATCACACCCATTCATTAACATCACAAAATAAATTAAAATATTTAATTACTGATGACCCATCAATGTGGAGTGGAAAACAGTAAATTCTAATTCCAACACATTAACCACAATAACGTGGGGTCTGAAATCTAGCCTAAATTTGATATTGTGTTATTTCCTAGTGACGAGCAAGATTCCGCCGTATTTGCGAATACCTGTTGTCTGAACCAATGTCACGTTTTCATCGACTGATACTTAATTTACGTCCTCAATGACTACAGCTACGATTGTATCGCCAGTTCGTTCCACTCCAGGCTGGACCCAACTCGATTACACGCGCTACAGTCTTTTTGGAGTGCTCATTGGTCTATAACAAGGTCACATCCTTTGGCGGGTCACACGTGATTGGGTGACCACTCCTCCTCCTTGTTTACAGCCGGCTCTGAGTGGTCAAGGGCTTGTCAAAGCAAATGTATGTGTGTTTCGTGGCTCTATCAATAGGGACCGGAAAAATTCGCGAGTTCAACGACCTGCAGGATGAACTCCATAGTTCTACGTACACTCGGTCAAATGTGACCCACTCATTGGCTGCTGCTTGTGAGACGTCCCAACGTAGCAGCCTGTGATTCGATACAGCTTTGGTTGGGTGTTTCTCATTGGCCCAGAGTCATCTAGGTGAGTTGTGAGCCAATAACAGAGGCTGAATTGAGGTATAACTATTTGTATTTTAGCCTATCGCGAAATGAACTCGCGAATTATTCCGGTCTCTATCTATCAATATCTGGTAGCAACCACCATTTTTGATGCGTAACATCTTAGCTCTCGGTATACGGCATTTTGTGGGAATAGTTTTGTGAATATGAAACGGAATTAAAGGAACGGAAATGTGTAACAGGAAGTAGGGAGAAGTGCGCTCCATTCAATTATATTATGATAAATCAATAGCACCATCTTGTTAAAAATGTTTATAGTTGGGTTTTTTCCCTTAATATCAACACTTAGAAAATGTTAGCCATCATAATATTTTAAAATAACTCCTCTAAAGTGTACCCAGAAGAAAAAAAAAAAGGTACAAGTACATTAAAAATATCTATGAACCAATGACTCACTCCAGGACAAACTAATATAAGTACCTTTATTTAACAACCAATAGTGCCATCCTGTTAAACAGAAGTATAGTTGGGTTTTAGAAAGGAAAAACCAAATTTTCTCGACTTTTCCTAAAGCAAACAGGCTACTTCGGAAGATAAGACCCCTTAAAGGTTTTGGTTGTGTTTAAGATATTTTCGAGTTGTATAGATACCCTGTAGGAACAGTAATAATGTAATATAAATATTGATGGTTTTATACAAAACAATTATGTGTGATATCAACTTAAGTATTTAAAACTCCATAATAAAAAAAAATTATAGCCTGGCTCAAGTAAGGCGCTCGTATTGGTTCATTTATAGTGTTAAAGCGTCCTTGGTGTTTTATAGTAGTGTTAGTGATTTTATTGTGTTTAACATCTTAGCTCTCGGTATACACAGAGAAAAAGATTTGTTTGAATTAAACAAATATAATATGTTTGTATATGGCGAAACAAATATTTACTTGGTGGATCAAAATATTTTGTTAGCTTAACCAAATTCGGTAAGTAACAAAAATGATTTGTTACACCTAACCAAATATACATTTGAGTTGACAAAATAATTTTGCTGGGTCAACAGAATATTTCCTACTACAAAATGTTTGTTTGAATTAACAAAATATATTTATTTCGCCATATACAAACAAATATTTTGTTGAGGCAAACAAACCTTTCTCTCAGTGTACGGCATTTGGCGGGAGTAGTTACGTAAATGTGACGGAAATGTGTAACAGGAAGCAGGGAGAAGCGTGCAGCGCGGCCTGCAGTTGGCGCTTGGCTGCAGCGAGTCAGCAGGCGCAGACATTTCCATGGCGTTTGAAGAGAGAGAGAGGAAGAAAGATAAAGAAGACACAGCTGTTTACCGTTCGATCCGCTAATATTAGTCTTGAACAGCACGACTCTTTGGTATTTGGCTTTTATAATACGTTATAAATAGAGACATGAAAAATTCGCGGGTTCATTTCGTGTTATGCTAAAATTCAAATAACTATATACCTTAGTGCTGCTTCTGTCATTGGTTCACTGTTAATCTGGAGTAATGAGGGCCAATAAGAGACCCTCACTCATAGAAGTGTCGAATCACAGGCCACCCAGTCGAGACGACTAACAAGTCAGCAGCCAATGAACAGTTGGCATTTGCCCGAGTGTGTAGAGGATATTGAAGTCTATCCTGGAGGTCATTGAAATCGCGAATTTTTCCGGTATCTAGTTATAAATATGTTGGGAAATACTGGTTTATAATATAAATTGTATAATTATGTAAATACTGTAATTAAAATACGCGTTGTGCTAATAAATAGTGTGTGATGTACAATCGGTTATATTTCCTTTATTTAAAATTACATTTATATGTACATTTGCACACACACATGAAAACAACCGTATCTCCACAAAATTGGTTCGCAGTAAAGTTGGGTTTGGATTCTCAACAGGACATTTATATTTTGTGTTGTCCCAGTACCTCCAGTAATTACAAGTTGTTTGTAAACCGTTCCCTGAATATCTTTCCATTAATTGGGCACATCAATAAGCGTATAATTATTTTACAGTCGATTATCTTTACCATTGTTTAAAAAAAAACTTTATGCCTGAATGGAACATCATTTAAAAAATAAAATTATTCCCCAATTTCCCTAAGAAATACTCGGTGTTACCTCGAAAAAAGTATATCACAAATGCAGACAATAGCTATAGCCATGCGTTGAAAAAATTTACAGTATCTTTCTTTACAACTGATTTCAAAGGGAATTTATTGCTAAAGTAAAATATATTTTTTTCTTTATTCGGGTCAGAAGTATCTGGCCGTCGTCACAAGAACTCGCCCGGGAACCTGCTCCACAGAGGCGCGATGTGGACCGCACGCCAGGTTCGGTTTACACCCTGGTGCCGCAGAGCTGTCCGCGCGCTTGACGGCTCCCCACGCTTGACGGCCCGCGCTTGACGCCGCACGCTTGACATCCCACGCGCTTGACGGCCCGTGCGCTTGACGCCGCATGCTTGACATCCCACGCGTTTGACGGCCCGTGCGCTTGACGGCCCGCGCGCTTGATGGCCCGCGCTTGACGGCCCGCGTGCTTCACAACGCGCGCTTGATGCTGCGCGTTTGACACCGCGCCTTTTACGGCATCGAATCCGCGTAATTTTCCAATCTCTACCCATGATCCCATGAAAATGACATCTTAACGTACGATGATATACAATCTAGCCTTTCTCCAAATGATACCGCGAAATTTTCTTGTCCCTTTTTATAAAGCACCAGTTTTTACAGCAAAAGTAAAGTTCAGTATCTTGCTCTGTTTCGCAGATGCAAGAGGTGAAAGGATTTTTTTTTCTCACGAGAAGCGGTTCCAGGTAAATGAGTTTTCCTTACTGCTTCAAGTTCAGAGAGTTGTGAAATGAGTTGTGGCTCGCACAAGTCCGCAACTTAGAGCGATAACTACCTCGTAAACAAGACATCTTCAACTGTTTTTTTTGTCGCCCCTTGTTCGCCGTGAGAAGTATTTACAACTATCCTCTTCCCGTAAAACTACACCACGAAGAAAATTGTATTTTATGTCAGACAACTCTACTTCAGCGGGTTGCCAGACCACAATCTGGAGAAACTGAAAAACTTGGCTGTGTCAAAGCAATGGAAATTTTAACGACACGTACTAAGCGGCCCGCCTAATCGTGGTTGTGTATCTGTGTTTGCGAGACGGGATGATAAGTGCGTCGCTCGCTGGTGCTCCTAGCGCGGTATCGCCTCTAAGCGCCAGGATCTGAACTGGTGCGCTGTCTTGTAGTCGTCCAGAGGGCCACTATTAGATCTGAGCGCCAATGAATGCATTAAAATGTTTATAAATTAAGATCCTGTTATAATGCAGGCCCCTTGAGTGCTTCCAAGAATCTCTACCGGTCTTTTCATGCAAAAACATTACTCAGAACACCGCGTTTCAGCCATTTTCACTCTCCTAAAAATAGAGTTTAAAGAGGAATTCCTGAAAACGAACTACTCATCCGTAGAGACCTGCAAAATTCGCGGATTAATTCGGTGATAGGCTAGAATTCAAACACATATACCTCTTAGATGATTTTGCTATTGGCTTACTGTTCATCTGGACGAATCTAAACCAGTTATAAACCCTCAACCTAAGAAGGATCGAATCACAGAAAATCCAGCTGAGACGACTTACATGTTGGCAGCCAATGAACTTGCGTTATTTGCCCGAGTGTACAGGGGTATGTGCAGTCTATCCAGAAGGCCATCAAAACCGCGAATTTAGCAGGTCTCTACTCATCCGTCCTCAGCGTGTGTTTAAAAGCTTTCGTAAACAGACCCCACTCGAACTCGTTGAGTGGTGTCAAATCATGTGGTTTCTACTGAAGCTCTGCACACAGTGTGTGTGTGTGTGTGTGTGTGTGTGTGTGTGTCCGGGCAGGCGGGGGCCTTAATACTTGAGATGTCTCAGCAGTTTTTCACTCGAAGAAATTTTGAATTTATCGCAGAAAGGTGACTTGAAATCTGTAAATACGGTTAAGAAGCAAGCTATTTGCCAACTACAATATAGGTACCTACCTGTCATTGGGTAGAATTAGCTGATCTCACTGGGAGCGACGTGCAACGCTAGGATAGAGTTAATAAGTGACAGATAAAGTATAAAAATGTAGGTACCGAGAAAAAAAATCGTGGTTTCGATGAATATGGGGATGGAATACAAAGTACTGTATACACTCAGGAAAATCACGTCAGTTATTTGACTGCTGGCTTGTGAGTCATCTCAACCTGTTTCCCTGTGATTCGATTCTTCTTCGGTTGAGGGTTTATCGTTGGCCCAGAGTTGTGGAGACGAACAGTGAGTTAATAGCAAAACATTAATAGGTAAAATTATTTTAATTCCAGCCCAACACGGAAAGAATCCGCGACTTTTTTTCTCCTGTCTCTATAAATAGGGCCAGTTTGTTTTTTCGCGAAAAGATTTCTAGACATGCCGTGGGTTACAACATTGTAGCATCGCCCGTGTTTCGTGATTGATTTTCTTTCAGGCGCATGCCCACTGTCGGCTCACGAATTATGGCAATTATTTTCGGAAGCAAACGCGTTCTGAACGGTCTGGCCAAATAGGCTAAGGCAATGGTTTCTCTTGCAAACGGTCGCCAATCACGAAGCAGAAATTACTGACCCAGAAATACCGTATTGCGTTCTTGTATATGAACAGACAGTTTCGCAAAAAAATCACTGTCTCTAAAAAAAAAATCACGCAAGGCAACTATTACAGAATTTATGTTGCACGTGAACATTTCCCAGGGGAAATTAACTTGCATGGGGATGAAAAAAAAAAGGTTTGCAAATAAGAGCACGCGTAATTATAGTTTTATATAGAGTGCTTCGAAAATGTGAAGTCTTTAACGGCACTATGGACAAACGGAAAAAAAAAATCATCCTATAGTTTCAACCTTCGTTCAGAGGTATGATTACTACGGAATTCATTTCACTCCAGGCTACGTAGCTACAATTCTACGAGGTCCCAAGACATCATGACTACGCGACTACGAGCTATGAGAATACGAGACTACGTCACTACGAATCTTCAAGTTTACGAGACTGCGAGGCTACAGAGCTACGAAGCATCTAGAACACAAGTTTACGTGACTGCGAGGATACAGGACTACAAGTCTGCATGAGTACTTGACTACGAAGCTATTCGTCTACAAGGCTCCAATTGCCGCATCTGTCTTCGACGGAATTTTCTCTTTTGCTCCAACTGCTCCAACAGCTTAATGCTTTAAGATTACAAGGCTACTTGCTTACGTAGCTTCAAGTCTACGAGGCTCCAATGCATCATGACTACGAGACTACGAGCCATGAGGTTACGAGACTACGAGCCATGAGGTTACGAGACTACGAGCCATGATGTTACGAGACTATGCGATTGCGAGTCTTCAAGGTTACGTGATCGCGAGGCTATAGGACTACGAAGCTTCCAGAACGCATGGTTACGAGACTACATGACTAAAAGGTTGCGTGGCTACGAAACTTCATGACTCTAACTGACTACAATACCACCATTCAGTGGTGAGAGTTAATTTATCTCAAGCAAAATAACCTGTTTAAAGTAGTGTCCATTATTGTCAACAGATGACACCACATGTTGCTTACAGGTAAATATTATTTATTTATTTTATGCGGGATGCGGAATGCTCACTAACGATTACAATAGAATGATTGCTTCGCTAGACTCCAATGAGAAGGAAGTTTGTCCTTCCAGTCAGTGTTTCACAGATTTCTCAGAGCATATTATTTGACTGAGTAATGGTTGTTTATTTTTTTTATTTCCACATGGAAAAAAAATTGCAAGTGCTGATTTAGTAACAGAAATTCTCGAATTAAATGTAACTCCAAATAAAATGTCATGACTCATTAGGCAAAAAAAAAAATCCTTAATGCAGAGAGCGGTTTCTCAGAATAGACAGAAGCACTTGAAGAAACCACAGGAATGATCGCAAGCACACGGAAAAAGCCATCAAAATATTGACAAGAATAATCAGGAGCACACGGAGAAAGCCATCATAATATTGACAAATATAATCAGGAGCACACGGAGAAAACCATCATAGTATTGTCAAGAATAATCAGGAGCACACGGAGAAAGCCATCATAATATTGACAAATATAATTAGGAGCACACGGAGAAAACCATCATAGTATTGTCAAGAATAATCAGGAGCACACGGAGAAAACCATCATAATATTGACATGGATAATCGGGAGCACACGGAGAAAACAGCCACACGTTTTCTTTGATAACATAAAGTTTTAAAAAAATTAAAAAATTAAAAATAAAAAAAAATACAAAAAATACAAAACATTATGGTTTGAACTAGAACTCTATCTTTGCTCAACAATGAGAAGTTCACAAGCTAGCAGAATCCAAGATGGCGGACCGACAATCACAATCCACATCCTGAATCCTGTGCCAGGACATACATTTACACACTACTCACTACAACTTGGACTGTATTTCGTGATTTGTTAAATTTATTTTAGACACGTGTCTTTTTTCAGCTCACGAATCACAGCCATTCATCGCGAATGCAAACGCGTTCTGAATGGTCCGGTCAAATAAGGAAATGGCTTCTCTTGAAGACGGCCGCCCAATTAAAAGGCAGAAACCGCTGGCGCGGGAATAACCCATTTCAGTCTAATAGGCATTCAGATTTTTTTTTTTCGCGGAAACTACTTGCCCATAGTTATCGGTCATAATACTTCAATAATACAGGTGTAGCGTCAGCAGTTGCTGCTCTAACAATTCATTCAAATAATTTTTTAATCAGATCTTGTATAATGCAATTCACGTCTTCTTCGTTACTTAATACTTACGCGAAATAATTGCGCCTCTAATAATTGGCTGTGTATCAGGCACCAACACCTCCCTCATTCATTTTACATCACAGCAGATTTTTTTATTTTTCTGAGTTAGATAATTGCTTAGGTAAACTCGAACGACCTGTAAATCTGGCATGACAGTCCAAAGTGGACACAATTTCCGTTACGAAACGCTAAGGCAATTATTCTGGGACATCATGCGGAGATCAAGAGGAAAAGAATATTTGTGGTACGGAATGCACTGGAGCGATCAATTCGATGACTTGGCGTATTTCTTTCCATTCCTTCAAACGAACTACGTTTTAAAGAATACGGTAGCCAATGACGCGGCAAGACGGAGAATTCGACCATGAATACGAGCTCGGATTGGGCGCGCGGAAATGAACTTTCAAGAAGAAAGCTTACACAGAGAGCGGACCGAACAGAAATTAGATAAACTCTCTTTAAATCACTTTATCGGGTAGATACTCGCGTGCGGGGGAACTTATATCTGGTTCGATTCTTACTTCTTTCGGAGTCCGAATAATCCTAAGGAATCGGAAACTCGGCATTAGATTGACTGTTTCAATCACCGTAATGTTCGTTCATTTAGCTTGAAGGTCCCTTGGCCTGAAACACTCACAATCAATCAATACAATCTAAGTGTCTGTCTATGATTTTTCGAATGATTACCTATTTTATCAGTTTGAAAATTATATACTAAAAACAAATCTAACGTTAAAAATGAACATGTGTCTTTTATATATAGGTACGAAAAGATTTAACTGAAAAACCACTAATGCTATTGACTTTAAATCAAACAATTCTTTAAATAAACACCTTAGCCTGAATTTATTTATAAGTTAATTAAGTAAAATCAAAATGTTTCTGAAGATATTAATAAATTATCATAAAATTATTTTTATAAATCATAAATATGGGCATGTATATTGCGAAAAGATTCCGACACCAGTTGAAAGTTAAAACACTGTAGCATCGTCTGTGTTCCATGATTGGATTAATTTATTTCCAATTTATGTTGATCGTTTCCTAACCAATCACAGTGATTCAGTGCGGAAGCAAACGCGTCCTGAATGGCTCGGTGAAATAAGGTAATCATTTCTCTTGCAGACGGCCGCCAATCATAAGGAAGAAACCGCTGGTGCGGCTACACTGTTTTGCAGTCTATTAATAGTTCAGATTTTTTCCACGCGAGAAATGCCTGCCCCTACAGATGACATTAGCTCGAGTATACACATTACTGTGGAGTCTAACCTAGAGGTCACTGAAAACGCGACTGTTTTCTGTCCCTACCCATAAAAACAAAAATCTATTTTTTTTTTAATTTTAGTAATTGTCAATGTATCTTGGCCTGTGGAAAACCAATTACCCCCCCCCCCCCCCCCCTGGGTCATTTTCTTTGCCGTGTACTTTTCCTATAAGCCGACGCAACGGTGCGAGGTGCTTGACGCCTACGGAGTAGGCAACACGCAAGGCGCGGTTGACGACGCCTGTGGAATAGGCAACTGGCAGTGCGCACGGCGTGTTACGTCAACGAAAGTGCTGCCATTGCTGCCAGCTGGTCGGAGACCATTGAAGAATAATGCTCCAGGTCAACCAGAGGAGCATGAAAGGCCTCGACACAGTCGCCCGCCGATGAATACGGTAGTTACGCCGCCCCAACGCCCCGACTCGCCACACGCCGCCATGTTGCCGGAACTACGCTGGGCACGGAATTATGCATGCCGTCAAAAACATAATCTATGTTGCTGACAGAAATTTTCTCTGAGTACTGCTGGCGATTGAAATCGTACTTATTACTATCTACGGCAGACGCAACAGTAAGGATTACAAGTCCGTGTTTGGACTTAAGATATTTCATTGTCGGAGAATTTATTTACCAGTATTATTTTTTGTACTTTCGGCATTTAAATGAATTAGCGATAATCGACGTTAAAATTTTAAGCTCATGGCTGTCTTGAAAATATTTCCGGAATCTCACTTTTTTTCTGGGGAGGGGAAGGTGGGGTTGATGACCACCAAAAGGGAGAGGGGAGCCTTTGGCGAAGCCTCTCTCCCGAAAGGCAGAGGGGAGCCTTTGGTAAAGTCTCCCTCCCGAGCACTAGCGCAGTCCAGAGGCGCCTCCGGCGAGACCCGGCCAGGACACGGACACGCGGTGGACTGACGCATGTTTTCCGGGAACATGTCCGGCTTTCCGCACCTCCTCCCTCCCTGTACCCGCGCCTCAGAGGTAGAATCAGGGAACAGCTGACAGACGTGTTTGAACAGGCCTATCAAAGCTTCGACACAAGCTTGTTGCCCGTCTGAAGGATCCGTGTTGGCTTGAAAGCACTGCCCCAACACACCTGCCCGGCTGACGCCAGTCAGGTTTCTCAGGTTACACGGGGGCCAATCCTGGTTGCCCGCGTGCACTTGCGGACTCTTTGGGCTGATGTATAGAGACCGGAAAAATTCGCGCATTCATTTCGCGATCGGCTAAAATACAAATAGTTATTACCTCAATGCTGCCTCTGCCATTGGCTCGCAACTCACCTGGACGACTCTGGGGCCAATGAGAAACACACGACCAAAGCTGTATCGAATCACAGGCTGCTACGTTGGGACGTCTCACAAGACAGCAGCCAATGAGTGGGTGATAATTTGACCGAGTGTACGCAGAACTATGGAGTTCATCCTACAGGTCATTGAACCCGCGAATTTTTAAGGTCCCTGCTGATGTGCTGGCCTTCTAAGTAATCCGCGTGTGGGCCGGGGTGCCACCCGCATTAACCCGGTTAGAGACGGTGAAGTGGACGGATGCAGCTGCTCGTGACCGACGGCGCAATCATCTCCGCGGGCGGTCATCGCCGGTCGATACTGCATCAGCGCGACGACCAGTCTCATCCCGCCGTCCGTGCGCCTGACGTGGGGCGGCCAGGGGCCCGGCGTGGAACACAGACTGTTTCCATCAGGGGACCTACACAGTATTTTTTTTTTTTGTAAATGAAAAATATATATTCATTCGTTCGCAGTAATACTGGGTTTCGTATTCTTACCCAGCAATTACTAAGGACCTGAAAAATTCGCGGATTCAATTACCTCAAGGATAGCCTCCATTATCCTCTGCATTTCTCATGTAAAAACGCGTGTTCATTGGGTACTAAATTGTGAGGCGTCTCCACTGGGTAGCTTGTGATTTCGACGCTTCTTTGGTAGATAGTCTGTCATTGGCCCAGAGAGCTCCAGTTAAACTGCGAGCCAATAGCAGAACCAGCAGAATTGTACACATGTTTGAATTTCAGCCTATCACCAAATGACTCCGCGAATTTTTTCGGTCTCTATAAATTACTGCTTTGTGTTACCCCAGTACCTCCAATAGTTAACGTTTTATTTACAAACCGTTCCCTGAATAGCTTTCCAGTATTACCTGCACACATTAATAAGAAACATAAAAATAATAAATTCCAACTATCGAATATTCTATAATTTTTTCCATGGCTGGAAAAAAATATTCTTTGAATGAAATTCAATAGAAATATTAAATTTTGCGCCAATTTTAATAAGAAATACTCAGTATCATCTCGAAAAACGTATTTCATATATGAAAAAATAACTGTAGCAATTTGTTGCACAAAGTTAACAATATCTTTTTATTTAGTATAATAAACTATTTATTTTCAACTGGTTTCCAAATGAATATTTTTTAAAGTACGATTATTTTTCTTGTATGGACGTTTGTCAATTTACTTTTATTTGCACTCATTAATTCAAATATGTTTATTACTTTAACGAAGATATTGTTTTAACTATAACTTTTATACATGTTTGCTATTTAACTTCTTCCAATCTGTGCGTGCAGCCGGCGTTCATCGATTTATTAGACGTTATCACGTCAAAAGTGTCCCGTAACGCACATTGTACCGTTACGCTGTGTCCCGTTACGCTCATTGTACGCTTGCGCCGCATCTATCTCTCTTCCACTCGATTGGAACAACCATCGATTTGACTTTTTCGCGGCACATTAAACTTGAAACACTCCCATTCTTTTCCTACTTTTGCTATTATCGTCCTATCCTTAACAGAATAACACAAAGTGGAAGAAGTTAAATAGCAAACATGTATAAAAGTTATAGTTAAAACAATCTCTTCGTTAAAGTACAAAACATATTTGAATTAATGAGTGCAAATAGTAGTAAATTTATTGTAAAGTAAAGTTATTGAGGAACTTACAAAAGGCGAAACGAAGATAAATGTTTTTATAACGGCACAAATCATTGGTTGGTGGGAAGCCAACATGTTTTGCTCCCCCACTTCTCCCGTTTAGAGACCTGGAAATTTCGCGGATTCTTTTTTGGTCCCAAGGTAGGCTGCAGAAATTCATCAGTTTTCATTGCCTTGATGGTTGGTTCACAATTGTTTCGCCACTCCTGTCTATGACTGTGGGTCAGTCTACTCCCAGCCAGCAGAGGGAAGACATAATAACTTTAGCCACTATCACTTCACGGATTAATTTCACTCCAGGCTAGACTCAACTAGCTTACACGTGATAAAGCTTTTTGACGTGACAACGTCTAATAAATCGATGAACGCCGGCTGCACGCACGAAAAAGTGTCCCGTTACGCACATTGTTCCGTTACGCTGTGTCCCGTTACGCTCATTTTTCCGTTACGATGTGTCCCGTTACGCTCATTTTTCCGTTACTCTGTGTTCCGTTACGCTGTCGGCGAGTGCAGTAATAATAGGTTATGTTACTATTGACTAAAAAATTATGGTGATTCATTTAATTGATGATAGATATTTTATTACAAATTATTTATATAAAAACTTGTTCATAATTACATTTATACTTTATAGCTAAACGCCCTTTTTAAAATTAATTACAAGTCATCTACACTTGAACTGTTTCGTCGACTGTTTATAAAGTGAAGTGAAATGTTAATGTCGTTTTCATTGTTTATTACAACAACAATTTCGGCAATAAAGGTTTATTATTCTTGCATTTTAAAAATATGATTACTAGTATAATTTCAAGTATTTATTCTTTTATTATTAAAATAAAAATTATTCAATTTTATTCATAAAAGTATGCAATCATTTCATCAATGTTTTGTTATGACGTCACGCTAAACTATCGTCCGTAAACCGACTTTACAGACAACCAATTTTTTTTGGAGTGCTCATTGGTCGGTAACAAGGTCACATCCTTTGGCGGATCACACGTGATTGTTTAACCACATATTTTCCTTGTTTACGAACACCTCTGGGTCGACAAGGGCGTGTGAAGAGCACTGCAGTCTAATTAATCAACTTGAAGCAGATGTATGTGTGCTTTCAGTCTACACAATGAATCCGCGAGATAATCCTGGCTTTACTAACATACGTAGACCCACTCGAAAGAAAGGGATGTTCCACAGTAGGAAATCAGGAAATAGGAAAACAGTATGGGGATGAGTATAAATATAATTATACGTGTAAGCTTTCCGGAAAAGTTCTTCTGAGAAGTTTTTTTTTTCTGTAAATTTTCTGCAACACAGAAATTTTTCCATTGATTTATATTTCCACAGAAACAAAACACATGTCTTATTCAAACATAATCAATTAGCAAAATAATCAAACCATTGAGCCAGGTAAAGAATAACTAAATTGACTATACTTACATGAGGACATTCTCCAAAAGATTTATACATACCTCTTAATTTCATTTTTTTTTTGCTTTTACATAAATATAATGGTAGCGTTCTTAATCGAGGAAAAATATAAAATACTATACACGCATACAGACTACAGACAGCTCAGAATGAGTGTACTGTTATGTTAGTAGGTGTATATTTTGAGGCATGCAAATTTCGTGAAAATATTCTGAGATTAGCTCAAAGTTAAAAACACTGTAGCATCGTCTGTGTTTCGTGGATGGCTGAGTTTCTTGTAGGCATATGTCGATTGTCACAACACCAATCACAGTAATTCAGTGCGGAAGTAAACGCGTCCTGATTGGCTCGGTCAGATAAGGCCGCGACTTCATTCGCAGACGGCGGTCAATCACAAGGAAGAAACCGCTGGTGTGGTCTAATAGGCGTTTAGAATTTTTTTTCACGAGAAATGCTTGCCCCTATGTACAACTATCTTAAATTAAGTAAATATATGATGATACTGTCCACCCACTTTATCTAGTGGCTAGCGTGTTTGGCTAATGGGCCAAAAGGCCCCGGTTCGATTCCTGGTCGGGAAGGGGATTTTACGAAATCTTCTCGGCGAATTCGGGACTGGGCGCTTGTGATGTCTCTTTAACCTTCGGCCCACGGAAGGCAATGGCAGCCCATCGTAGAATCCTCCTGCCTTCACTATCCTCACCATGGCTCACGAAGCCCAGTTAATGGTTAAAACGACTCATCACTAGGGACTGGAAAAATTCGTGGTTTGAATGACCTCTAGGATGGACTCCACGATCCTCTATGCACGCGGGAATATTACACCAGCTCATTGGCTACTGACTCGTGACACCTGCTAACTGGGATGCTTATGATTCGATACTTCTTACGTTGAGGGTCATTCATTGGCTCGCAGTCCTTCAGTCAATCTGTGTTCCAATCACTGAAGCTGCAATAAGTTACACGCACTTGGATTCTAGCCTATCGCGAAATGAACCCGCGAATTTTTCCTGTCTCTACTCATCGCCATGTATTGGTAGGGGCATGCATATTTCGCGAGAAAAAAAATCCGAGACTAGCTGAAATTTAAAACACTGCAGAATCGTCTGTGTTTTCGAGATTGGGTGAGTTTATTTCAGGTGCATGTCTACTGCTAGGGCACCAAATCACAGTGATTCAGCGCGAAAGAAAACTCGTTTCCTGAGTGGCACGGTCGAACAAGGCAAACCACTTCTCTCGCAGATGGCCGCGAATCACAAGGATGAAACCGCGGGTGCGTTTATACCTTATTGCAGTCTAATAGGCGTTCAGATTTTTTTTTCACGAAAAAATACCTTCCCCTATGTTTTGGTAGGGGCACCTGTATTTCGCGACTCCATTTCAAGTCAAGGTATCTCACAAAACACTGTAGCTTTTTCCAAGAGTCATGGCAAATTGTGAGGGTGTAGCAGTACGGTGACCACATTCTCATTTGGCCCCGTCAAGAGCGGAACGACACCTCTCACCGACCTTAGCCAATAACCACAGGAGAAAAGCTACAGTATTTTGTGAAATACCTTGACGCGAAATGTATTTGCGAAATACAGGTGTCCCTATGTATTGGTATTGGAAAAATATAGTAAAATTCCCAGAAAAATACGTGGTTTAATTTTTTTTTCAGGAAAATTTTCACCACTCACATCTCTTAATATGACTGTGAATGTCATCCTGATACAGAACGAATCCGCGAAATTCCCGGAGATTTTAGAGACGGTCTTCCTCAGCTTCTCTGGAAATAAACATCCACGACTGGTGGTGACAACAGGTCTACTACTCACGTGGCGACAGCCCGCGCCGGTTGGTCTCATTATGCCGACCAGGGTGTGAGGCAAACTCCTATGTAAATAAAGCCCCGACGCCGCCCTCCAATCACGCTGGCCTCGCCCGTCGCGCGCTCACGGCACGCCCCATTAGCAATGCAGATGGGAAGAAAATGACGGGTTATTAATTCACCGGCTATCAGCGGCGACTGCGGCGGGTGAAACACCCTCAAACAAATGCTCGCAAGCGGCAGACACCTCGACGCGGTCGGCAAAGTCCGGGCACGGCAGATGACGGTCTGTGCTTGCACAAAATATTCCTTTGGAAACCAGTTGCCAAGAAAAAGTTTTCGACGTGACAACGTCTGATAAATCGATGGACGCCGGCTGCACGCACGAAAAAGTGTCCCGCAACGCACATTGTCCCGGTACGCTGTGTCCCGTTACGCTCACTGTACGCTTGCGCCAAATCTATCTCTCTTACACTCGATTGGAACAACCATCCATTTGACTTTTACGAGGCACATTAAATTTGAAACACTCCCATTCGTTTCCTACTTTTCCTATCATCGTCCTATCCTTAACAGAATAACACAGATTGGAAGAAGTTAAATAGCAAACATGTATAAAAGTTATAGTTAAAATAATCTCTTCGTTAAAGTAATAAACATATTTGAATTAATGAGTGCAAATAAAAGTAAATTTATCAATTAAATTGTAGGTTTCATTTCACTCCTTCTTTGTATCCATACAAAATGGTAATAATTCCATAAAAATGATTCAATTTTATTCATAAAAGTATGCAACCATTTCATCAATGTTTTGTTTTGACATTGTCACGTTAAACTATCGTCCGTAAACCCACTTTACAGAGAACCAATTTTTTTTAATACTATCAGAAATATGGCTACGTTTTTTTGTATGTACGAAATACGGTTGTCGAGATAATAGTGAATATTTCATACCAAATTTTGCCACATAATTTTTAGCCGATGTTTCATTCAAAATTAATTTTTTTTAACCCCTGAAAAGATGATCGAATATTCAACGAGCTATTCAGAGAACGGTTTACAAATAATTTTAACTATCGGCTGATACCAGGACAACGCGAAGCATAAATACCCGGGAAAGAATCCGAATTCAGTATTAACTGAGAACACATTTTTTTTTTTGGTGATACAATTGTTTTCATGTCAAATGTGCAAACTTACATACATTTGTGATTTTACATGATTGTTCGTGTTCCATTTTTGACGTGACAACGTCTAATAAATCGATGAACGCCGGCTGCACGCACGAAAAAGTGTCCCGTTGCGCACATTGTTCCGTTACGCTGTGTCCCGTTACGCACATTGTTCCGTTACGATGTGTCCCGTTAAGCTCATTGTACGCTTGCGCCGCATCTATCTCTCTTCCATTCGACTGTTTATAAAGTGAAGTGAAAAGTTAATGTGGTTTTCATTGCTTATTACAACAATTTCGACAATAAAGGTTAATTATTCTTGCATTTTAAAAATCTGATTACTAGTATAATTTCAAGTATTTATTCTTTTGTTATTAAAATAAAAATGATTCAATTTTATCAATAAAAGTTTGCAATCATTTCATCAATGTTTTTTATGACGTTGTCACATTAAACTATCGTCCGTAAACCGACTTTACAGACAACCAATTTTTTTTTTAAAAAAAGGGGGGGTATAACAATTTGAATTTTATCTTTTCGCGAATGAATTCTCGTTGGTTTGTTTTTTTCGAGGTAAATACAGATGAGATTTCAATGCGCTGCCGACACACGTGTGGAAGCTCCCACGGCCAGCGACGCAAGCAAACACTGGGCGCTGATGGGCGCTGAATAGTCATCGCGGACCGACCGGGAGCCGCGTGTAAACACGGCGACTCCGACGGCGCGCGATTTGCATGCGACCTTGCCATTGGCTTTTTTTTTCACACACAACCTTCCCCCCCTCCCCCCCAACCAGCACCACCTCCCCGTGGAAAAAAACCACCGCAGCGATAAGCGTAGCAGCTCGCCGGAGGCTAAGCTTATACCGTGTGTGTTTTTCTTTTACTTACTTTCTCTCTTCGAGAACGACGCAAACTAAAGTGATTCCAGTCAACCTTCGCCCGCTGCTGCCCGTCCGACCACGAGCTCACCCACTTCCTTCATTGTCGATCCCGTTTCGAGCAGTGAGTCGCCATTTTTTCTCGCAACCCGAATCTTGAATTCGACTCCCAGGTAAATACCTCGAATATACCCTTCGGATCCGAATATACGAGCTTAGTGTCAAGCATATATATACATATAAAAAAAGAAGTCAGTCATGGGAACTGTCGACAGAAGTGAAAACTTAAAATTTGGTTTTTATATGTGTAATATGAAAACATTTCTACGTCAAATGAACTCAAGAAAATGGTTTTGTTATTATATCACTAGCATGTCGGTGAAGCGAACCCATATGTTTTGCCCTTACCAATAATAACTTTAAAACTAGAAGAAATGAAGTTTTTCCATTGAAAGAATAAAAAATTATAAACTTAAATATACAAATAATCAACATTATCTCTAATAAATCAATTACCTGACATTTTAAGAAATTCACACCGTAAATAAATAAACAAAGGAAAAAACTAACGTCAACTAAAAAATACCCCATACTCGCAATATGTACCACACAATAACGTTTAAATTTCCTTGGAAAATATAGAAAAAATTAAAAGCTTGTATCTATAAGAATAGAATAAATTAAGTTTTATCCTTGAAATATAAAAAAATCAACACGTCACGTTACCATGTCAATGACGACTTACATGAATTTACTCCCCATCAAAACCTTCCTATAGAAGTTTTCACTTCAAAAATCTACAACGAATGACAAATATTAACTATCATGTTGAAACTGCCTACGATCGCCATTTTTCTCGAATCCAAATACTGCATTCGACTCCCAGGCAAATACCTCGAATATACCCTTCGGATTCGAATATACGTGCTTAGAGTCAATAATAAAAAAAATTGTACAACGAATGACAAATATCAATTACCATGTTAAAACAGCCTACCGTTCAGATAGTTGTTTCACAAATAAAGTTTCCGCAATCGATACGTATTGTAATTTAATTTATATAGTCACACGTTAAAAGTACATAATCTTGTGAAACGGTAATCGGATAGGTATGAAGAAAAAAATACCTAGTAAACTTCAGAGGTTATCAGAGTTGAATTTTTTATTTACTTTATTTCCTTTAATATTTTTCTTCGAATCTTTTTCCTCGAATATCGAACGAATCCTTCGAATTCTAGGGATTTGATGGTATTTGAAAATTTGAGTATTTGATTGGTCCAACCCTAGTTTTGAGTTTCTCCCTACTCGACGAGGTCATTAGTAGAGACCAGAAAAGATAAGCGGATCCATTTCGTGACATGCTAAAACAAACTACTCATACCTTTGAGTTGCTTCTACCACTGATTCTACAGCTAATGTGGAGGTATATCATTAGTAGAGACCTGTAAAATTTGCGGATTCATTTCGCGATAGGCTAACATCAAAACAACTATACCTTCGTACCGCTTCTGCGATTGGCCCACATTTTATCCGGGGAACTGTGAGCCAATGGGAAACACTAAACCAAGAAAGTGCCGAATTACGGAAAGCCTAGTTGAGACGTCTCACGCGTCAGTAGCCAATGAACAGGTGTCATTTCCGCGAGAATTCAAAGGACTGTGGAGTCTATCCTAGAGGTCAATGAATCCGCTAATTTTACAGGTCTCTACCAATTGGTTTATCATTTAATCAGTTCAAACATCACAAACGTTAAAAGGTTATTTTTTTTACTTCAATCCTGTATTTGGTAAAATAAGTATTATATAGCTTCACCAAGAACAATTTTTTTGAAATTAGATTTGACTTCACGAATATTTTCAAACATTCGATTTGATATTCGCTTCGCATCAAAAATCTAGTGTATGTATTCTACGGACTTCCCGTCGCCACTGCTTGTGTGACGTCATCAGCGACCTTGCGTCCTCCTTCCCCCTCCCCCACCAGACCCAACACACAATCACCAAGGCCCGGGGACACGTACTAGGCACGTGGAGGCTTTATCGCATAGGCAGATAGTGGTGGGGATACAAGTGTGCCGAGGGGAGGGGGGGGGAGAGGCATGTGTTCGGCAGTTCCCCTCTACACCTCCCCTCCTTTTTCAACAAAACAAAGGAACTGGCATCTGTGTATGGGGGCGTGTTCTGCAATCAGAGTATTGTCAATCGACCAGACCAGTCGAGTGAATCTAAATACACGGCAACTTATAAAACACAAAAGGGGGGGGGGGGGGAAGCAAATAATTTTATCGGGCCCCTCCCTATTATTCAATGTACAACTTTCCAAACAACAATTAAAAAATATATATATCATAACCTACAGAAGCTACTATTGTGGACATAAAGTGTAAACGTGATCTATGCGTATCGCATAACTTGAAAGGGTTCCTATTAATATTTCATTAGCGATTGGTACGTGCTGGTACACCACCATTTGCAGAAAGTTTATTACGAATTCTCTGGACCAATGAGAAACCCTCGAACAAACAAGTGTCAAACTACAAGCTAGCGGTCGGCAGCCAATTAAAAGGTTACAATTTGTCCGAGTGTGCAGAGGACTGTGTTTACCGTATAGAGCTATTTGAAAACATGATTTTTTTCGGTCCCTAGCAACCGACTTGTTATTAGCATCATATCAGGATGAACCATTAAAATTAAAAAAAAAATATGGTGAGCAAGTTTTTCAGTACTTGCCAGTGATGTGTATTCATCTAACCTCGGTAACGATCGTTATTAAACAAAACGTGCGTTGGTTTCCTCCTTGTTTTTCCTGATTACTTTTCAAATTTTTTGTTGATTTTTTACAAGTAGTACTTCTGATTATTTTTGCTGATTATTCCTGTCAATATTTTCTTGGTTTTCTCAATTTGTTTCTGGTCAAAATCAACTTATGTTGGTTGTCTCCGTGTGCTCCTGATTGTTCGTAGCAATATTTTGTTGAATTTATCCGTGTGCTCCTGTTTATTACTGGCTATACTTCTGTTGAGATTCTCCACGTTTTTTTTTCTGGTTATTACTGAGAAAATAATCACTGCATGTATTTTTTCCTGTATGGACGATGCAAATTTGTTCAGAGGTTCCTATAGATTGCTGAATTCCTGTTACTGAATCAGCACCTACACCATCTTCGCCGATGTCGCACTTCCCTTCGCTCGGAATCCGCTCGGAACTCTCGCCGCACTGTCGCGGAGGCCAGCGTCACTGCTTAAATACCTGTGGCGCCCTTCTCGAACCGACGAGAGCGGCTGTGGCGAGTCACGTCATCCCGGGCCGACCCAATAGCCCGAACAGTCCAGAAGGGTGGCGTCAATTCACGCCGCTCCGCGCGGCGGCCCGCGGAATTCCCAAGGCCGCTCAGCGACAGACAACGGTGGGCGGAGGGGGGAAGTTGGGGTAGCGACGACCCTTGTAATCCCGCCAGGCGCGCGTGGCATGCCTCACGTCAGCGGACCGTACGTGGCCTTGCGAGGCCGCCAGCCAGCTCCGAACCTGGCATCGCGGTCCAGTCTCTCGCGTTCGTAACATTGCTCCCTATACTTAAACCTGTTCTTCCCGAACAGGCAACACTGTGCTGTTGTGGACCATGCCGAATCCATCCTACGCATCCGGCAGGTGCACTGGATATGACCCACTTCCTGACAAATGTAACATCTCGGCCGTCCTCCGACTCTTAGGGACCATATGTCAGCTTCGCATACTATTAATTTCGCTCTTATGCACTTGCTGCTGTGGCGCTTCCCTTTCCGCCGGGAAACCCCGCTGAGCACGTTCCCGTTACGAGCGTCTCCGTTGAACACGCCTTTCAATTCATTTTATAAATGTTTTTTTATTCACATTGAATACTGAATAGTATTTTTTTGATACACTTTATACTTTACCAACCGTAATTTGCAACATCACTCCAGTTTTTTTTTTTTTTTTTTAGATTTTATTTCGTTATATTATTTTCATGCAAAATTAAAGTAATTTTTTTTGGATTGAGTCATCTTTAGTAAGGGGGCAACCATTTTCGAGCATTACTAAAATTCCGATAGCACGAGGGTAATAGTTAGGTACGTGGTGGGGGAACCGGTAGAGGAGGAGAGTTCGTCAGCGACGACGCCACTCCAACGCATGAACTAGTGGTCGAATGGGAAGACGGCGAAAGGGGGGATAGGTACGTTGCGTAGCATTTTATGTGCTACTTTGTAACGGCCGGAAGGAGAGACGGCAGGGGAGAGGTACTTAGAAATGACGCAGCGGCGATGCTTCGGAATTCTCGTAAAGCTGCTTGTGTTTGTCCACTCCTCAGTTTCTGTAACGGTTGACAATTGACGCTGCCATATATATTTTTTTTTACTTCAATAATCTACCATTTATTTATTTCGTATGAAAAAGAGTTATTGATCTCTGCAATTGAGTTTATAATTGTCATTCATATTTTTAATGTGGATGGTTTGATCGAAAATGTAAATGATTCATCTCTATCTACGAGTAGCCTTTACCTAAAAGGCTAGAAGTTTCCTTTCTGTCGTGCGAGGACTCCACGCGCACAACATTTTTTCTTCATTACGTCAAGTAAGTATAACTTCTAACGCGCGAACATAAGAACACGCACCCGTTTATTTTTTGACGTGAAAACGTCTAATAAATCAATGAACACCGGCTGCACGCACGAAAAAGTGTCCCGTTACGCACATTGTCCCGTTACGCTCATTGTACGCTTACGCCGCATCTATCTCTCTTCCACTCGGTTGGAACAACCATCTTTTAATTTTTTCGAGGCACATTAAACTTAAAACACTCCCATTCCTTTCCTACTTTTCCTATCATCCTCCTATCCTTAACAGAATAACACAGATTGGAAGAAGTTAAATATCAAACATGTATAAAAGTTATAGTTAAAATAATCTCTTCGTTTAAGTAATAAACATATTTGAATTAATGAGTGCAAATAAAAGTAAATTTATCAATTAAATTGTAGATTTCATTTCACTCCTTCTTTGTATCCATACAAAATAGTGATAATTCAATAAAAATGATTCAATTATATTCATAAAAGTATGCAATCATTTCATCAATGTTTTGTTATGACGTTGTCACGTTAAACTATCGTCCGTTAATCGACTTTACAGAAGACCAATTTTTTTTTTTACAGCGTACATGCAGCAGCGCTGAGGACGTGTGCGGGAATCCGCACAGAGACGCGACCTGATGCTTTCAAGCCCTCCGCGACTCGCCGCTCGAGACAGGCTCTGGAAATAGCCGAGATAAATATTTCACTCACCGCGGCGGGTCCATTAGCACAAAAACGTTACGGTTTAGGCTCACACTCTCTTACCAAACGCACGAAACAAATCTTCACTCTCTCCTCCTGTGTTTCCATTGTGCACCTTCATCCTCCCACATTATCTCACACACAGACAATTATTATTTATTTCTTTCGTACTTTTACAAAACATTCCATTGGAAACACGTCGACAAGAAATAATTTGTTGTATATCTACTACAAGAAAGTTATTTTTAATTTTTGCAACACATTTCTATGGTTATTTTTGCCTACGTGAAATACGTATTTGGAAACAATATTGAATTTTTTACACAATTATAAATACTGGTGGTTTTTTTATTCAAGCAAAAAAAATTTTTAAACCATGTGATAAGATAACAAAATGTTGGACTGAATTATAGTTTATAATGGTTATTTATATCCAATGTTAATACTGGAAAACTTCTCCGAAAAATATTTACAAGAAAAATCTTTAACTAATGTCAGTACTAGGTCAACACAAAGTTTAAACGCCCCGACAAGAATTCAAACTCAGCATTACTGGGAGGGAAAATTTTTGATTTGTAACATCTTAGCTCTCGGTAAACGGCTTTTGGTAGGATTAATTTTGAGAATGTAGCGAAATTCACATGGAACGGAAATATGTAACCACTGTCCTTCCATCTGTAGCGGATGGCGTGAAACGAAGTTCACAAAGCCAAAGGGAATCTTCGTAGCATTAATGGTTTAATGATTTTTAACAATATGGGTGGTGGTTTTATTAAAATTTATTGTCGAAACTCATCTCCAAAGCTGGGGTTTAGTACGTTTTTAGTATTTTTCACATTTATCGGAGTAGTTTAATTATAAAGTTTAAAAATTCGCTCCGCAAATCGATTGGTTAGATTAACTTTAATTATTTTTGTAAATGAAACAGAAATATTCATTTAAATTACAGGTATTTCTAAATTTGTACATTTACTTTTAAAAAAACTATAGAATTACAAAATAGTGTTTGCAGTAATACTGGGTTCAGATTCTAACCCAAGCATTCATGCTTTGTGTTGTCCCAGTACCTACAATTGTTTAAGTTATTTGTAAATGCTGAATAGAATTCCATTTTTAACTGGGTACATTATTTAGCAAAATATAACAAAAAAGTCGCATTATTGACTATTAGATTTTTTCTAAGGTTAAAAAAAACATGATAGAATGATTCATTAATTAAATTATAAATAATTAGAGGCGGAAAAATTCGCGGATTCATTTCGTGATAGGCTGAAATTCAAACATGTGAACAATTCTGCTGTTTCTGCTATTGGCTCGCAGTTTAACTGGAGCTCTCTGGGCCAATGAGAGACTATCAACCAATGAAGCGTCGAATCACAAGCTACCCAGTGGAGACGCCTCACTTTTTAGTACCCAATGAACACGCGTGTTTACTTGAGAAATGCAGAGGATAATGGAGGCTATCCTAGGGGTCATTGAATCCGCGAATTTTTCCGGTCCCTATAAATAATGCACCTTTCTTCTTAAGAAGTACTCAGTATTACCTCGAAAAACGTTTTCATACATGCAAAAATAACCATAGCCATGTCTTGTACAAAGTAGCAATATATTTCATGCAGTATTACAAACTATTATATTGTAACTGGATTTCAAAGGCATTTTTTTTGTGAAAGTAGAAAACACGTAAATCGAGTGATTTTTATCTTTAACAGCTTTTAGCTGTTAGTAATACATCGGATGGAGGAGTTTTAATATCTGTGTTTCTGCTTATACTTCCTCACCATCTAATTAGTTTGGACGAACGTGTTCCGACATACGTAACTTAAAATTAAACACTTGTTTATTATAAGATATTCGAAACCAAATTAGATATTCAATTAGGATAACATTGCCAGTTTCATCAGTTAACGTGAAAGGAAAGTGTAAAGTAATATCACAAAAGTAACATGGTTAAAAATATGCACTCTGTGTTAGAGAACAAAATTGTATTCTACTCCAAAGCGATGGATAAACTCGTTAAATAATTAAAGTATTGGGCTGGAGATTGAAATAATTACCTCATAGTAGCATTCCGCTGCCGTATTCTGGCTCACTGTATACTTTTTCGAGCGGGTTTTGTTTTCGTTTCCCTCGGGTACCGCAAACTCCCTCTGTTTCGCAAATGAACTCGGAAAAATACCACAAAACATTCTTTGCTAAACAATGCGTTTATTTACTTAAAATTTTACAGTTATAAATTACAGAGATGTGTGTCGGGTCAGAGGTGTTTTTCGACTCCGGGAACATACAATGAAAAAGCTTTTTTTACAGAAGAAAAAAAAAAGGTTATTTGGAAATTATTTAACAGCGTAAGTCTCACGATGCATTAGCGTGGAGTATAATTAAAACTAAAGAGTTGTCCGCAAAAGTTCCGCACAAGAGTGTCATTACACGTTCTGTCTGCTCACACCATCACAGCAAAGTGCTTGAAGATGTAGAACATTA